>NW_027397078.1:34524379-34811839 GCF_003265705.2 Callorhinus ursinus
AAAGAAAGAAAGAAAGAAAGAAAGAAAGAAAGAAAGAAAGAAAGAAAAGGAAAGGAAAGGAAAAGAACAGAACAACATTCAAAATCAGGGAAGGGAAATCCAAAAGCATCTTATGTTTTCTCTCATTCTCTGCTAGGTCTGCCACCCCACCCCCACCCCCGGCTTTTTCTAGGACATAAATGCTAGATGTTTAAAAAATCACTCCACTATATGGTGTCTTAAGAAAAAACACAAAAGACAGATCGCATGCCAGCATTAGCACAGAGAGAACGCTAATGGAAATTTGTGTGTTTAACCTCACATTCTACTAAAGAGCTAGAACAAATGGATCAAATTGGTGATATCTGAGCCAAAGACTTGAAGTGCATTCTCAGTCTGTCTGGGAAGGGTTTTGTTCCTCTCCAGGGTTCTTGATTTTTCTTTCCATGTGTTTCTGCCCAGCTGGCTGCTACAGAGGTCAGGAAGGAGAAACACTACTGCATGGCCCCAGTCCTTTTTTCATTCTTGAGAAATGGCTGTGCTGGCTCCCGGGACGGGCTCACGCTTCTAAAATATCAGGGGCTGGGCGAGCCGGTCATCACAGCAGCAAGCACGCTGCAGTTGGCAAACGCCAAATTCAATGCCACTTTTTTTGTTTTCATTTCGTAGGCAAAGAACAAGCAGCAAAACGGATACACTGCTTGCCTGCTAGTTTCAACCCTTCCGTTAGCAAGTCCTTAGAAGAATGTTCAGGCCGACGTTTCCACTCTGTCTGGAAAAACAGCCGTGCACAAGAGCACACCAGGTTTCACTTCCTGTTACCTTTATCGAGCAGAACAGAGCAATTGGCAAATGCTGGCGCTGGGGAGCAGAGAGTGACTTCCTGGCCATCGACACTATTTGAAGACACATCTTCAAGTAGTACGGAGGACTACCGTTTAGGACACCTTTCGTGGAAACAAACATTTAAGGAATGTGGACTTCGGACTCAGCGCCATTTCCCCAACACTCCAGGGACTACCAGAGCCATAAAGAGGGTGCAGCATTGGTTAAAATGGACCTCTCTGTCCGGTATTCAAAGGGGCTCTACAGGGGCGCCCCGGTGGCTCAGTGGGTTAAGCGTCTGCCTTCAGCTCAGGTCATGATCCCAGCCAGGGTCCTGGGATCGAGCCCTGCATCGCATCGGGGAGCCTGCTTCTCCCTCTGCCTGCCGCTCCCCCTGCTCCTGCTCACGCACTTTCTGTCTCCCTCTCTCAAATAAATAAAATGTTAAAAAAACAACAACAACCACCCACAAAACCAAAAGCCCAAAGGTGCTCTAAAGAGTCCACCCATAGACCAGCTGCTTAAACGGCTCCAAAGCTCAGAAGGCTAAAATTGCACCAGCACCCGTGTGGATTATTCTCAGTAATAACGCTGCAGGTGGCACAAATAATATGTGTATTAGGTTGGTTGCCACTTTCAGAAAAATGCCACCACCGTTTAGAAGGAAACAGAGGCACTCATAAAATCGCAGTAGTCGGGGGCGCCTGGGTGGCTCAGTCAGTTGGGCGTCTGCCTTCGGCTCAGGTCATGATCCCGGGGTCCTGGAATCGAGCCCCGCCCGCTTCTCCCTCTCCTTCCTTGTACTCTCTCACTGTCTCTCCTTCTCTCTCTCTCTAATAAATAAAATCTTAAAAAAAAAAAAAAATCGCAGTAGTCGAATTTGAGAAGTTGGTAACACAAGATGTTCACTCTCAGATCTTTTCGGCACGATTTGCAGTATCTGCTGGCAACGTGAACTCCCCCCTCGTCCCCCCACTCACATCCACTACTTCTTGTGATAAACGCGATGGTTTCCTAGTCTTTCAGGAAAATCATCTTAGGTATAACGCTGAGCCCCAAATAATACTAAGGGTATTTTATGCCGCTGTTCCCGAGAACTGAAAAGGAAGCGGATGAGTTGGATGGGGAGAGACCCAGCCGTGGCCCGTGGGTGTCCGACACACAGGAAGCATCAGGGGGAGACCCAGCGCGGTTTGCAGACAAAAGCTGCGTCTGACGGGTCGCTTGCAATGTGGCCTCCATGACAGCAGCTGGGCTGGCTGTTTGTCCTCCGACAGACATGGAAAAGATCGACACGGCTCAGAAAGCTGACTCACTCCTTCTAGAAACCTTTGGTTTGGCTGTTGGTAAACTGGAAACCGAGTTAACCGTATTTGCTGAGTTACCGGTCAGGCCAATGTGACTCTGTTCTCCTCTAGATGTAGGCAACCCGTTGGATGTTTTTGACCAGCTTTTCTGGAAGATGAGTGAGGTATACGGATGGTAATACAGCTTGGAACAACGCTTGTTCCCAGATTTATAGTCCCCGGGATAGGACTGCAAATCTCTCGAGGCCAGAGTCTCTCTGTGTTCCGCTCGTGTGTTTCACACGGCGTCTCACCACAGTGCGCGTGTCCCAAGGGTATGTTGAACGAAGGAAGTCTGCGTGCGTGGCTCACCCATCCCACCCCCTCCAAATAAGGATGTGATAAACAAATAGAAAGATCATGAACCCATGTAAAGCCCAGACCACGTGTGTCTATGTATGTTTCCATACTCTCAACCACCTGGAGGTTTGGAAACTTCTAGATGGTTGTCTCCATTATTCTATTTTCCTCCAATTATTTAATGATAACAATGGAAGGATTATATACAGAGGTTCTGAAGTCAGGCCAAAAAGTGATCTACCCACGCTGTAGTCCCTTTGTTCCTACCGCCTTCTAAAAAAAAAGTCCCTGTTTTATGAGAAATTTAGTAAGATCTGCAGCAGCCACCAAGCCTGGTTTGCCGGTACTTGACAACGAGACTCAGAGCATTGCTGTATGTTGATGTCATTCTCCCTCCCTCCCTCTCTCCTTCTCTCTCTCAATCTCTCTCCTTTTCCATAAAAGTTTAGAATACTTGGCTTTCTGATTCACCCTGATAGGAACTCTGCGAGCTCAAAGCGCCAGCCTCGTCAGGAGTTCCAGGGTGGCCGAATTATTGGAGCCATGGCACAGCCCGCCCCCCCCCCCCCCCCCCCACCCCGCCCCGGCTCCCAGGATTTGTTCTCTCCTAGTCCCCAGACACCGCCCTCAGCCACAGCAGCCAGGCTGAAGAGGGCTCCTCCTCTGCAAGCAGGCCCTCTCCCCATCACCAAGCCAGAAGCCATTCCGGGGAATAAGATGACAATACAGCGAGCAGACAAAAGCCTGCCCGGTGTGCATTTCTGTCTGCCCATTGTCAGGAGCCGCGAGGGAGCTCGGGGGCGTGCATTCTCTGCATTTCGGGAAGTCTGTCATCAGGGGAAACTCTCTGTTTTCATTTCCAGGGATGTGAGCAATTTAGAGTGGCATTTTGGGGAGGGCTTTCTGGGGTTTTGGTTTTGGTTTTGGTTTTTTTCCCTCACCCCACCCCTCCCCCCTCCCTGCACAGAGGAAGAGCGTAGCGCAGGCTTTTCATTTGAAACTGTGAACGGTTTTTCAAGACAGAAAGGACAGGTCCTGAGTTCGACATTTCCATTTCTCCATTTGCTACACAGTGCTCCTTCAAGGTCTTTGGCAAATGTTCTCACACTTTGACCCTCTCTGTTGGTTTCATATTAACAGAGCCTACCTTAGATCAGGACAGAAGGGAGGGGCCGTGTAGCAAATTAAATGTTTGTCATGTTCACATAGTTCAGCGGGTAACAGTAAAGGGGAAGAAATAATTTGGTTCAGGAAATGACTTTAAAACTAAAATAATCACATCAATTAATCCATTAACAATTATGAAGCATTTACTTCTGTCCAGGCATTAAAGCACCATTTCCTGAACTAGCCTGTTCTTAATTACCCCAGAATAAGCCCTTTCTATTATAAAACCAGGATTAATTTGCATTCCTAATACCCTGCCTCTCATCTTGCTCTCTTGGAGATCCTGTGATGCACATTCTACTGATGTGCAATGTGCTTCTTTTGTTCTATGAATAAATTGTATGAAAATGAATATCTAATGAAAACATCTGACACCTCTTCACCACTTGCTGTTTGCCAGTCACTGCACTAGACCCTTACAAGTATGATCTTATTTAATTCTGGCACCAGCCCAAAGTGGTAGGTGTTAGGATGCTAAAATGTTGCCAGTATGATCTCCAGCGTACAAGTAAAAGCAAAAGCACGGAGAGAGGGAGAGTTAAGTTACTTGTGCAGTGACACCGCTAGTAAGTGAATGAGCCAAGATTCTGGGCTGGCCCCCTCTGACTCTGGGAGCCATGCTCCTCTTGCCCACGGTGGGATGGCCAAAATTCCAAGATGGCACCCATGATCTCAGCCCCTCGGTGTCGTGCCATGCTGAAGGTTATGTTACATGAAAGGGTGATGGAGGTCACTTTCTTGATATGTTACATCATATAGCAAGGTAGAAGGGATTTTCCAGATGTAATTAATGTCCTAAATCAGCTGACTTTAAGTAATCAAAAGGGAAATTCTCCTTGAGGGGCCTGACTTAATCGCTTGGGCATCCCTCAAGAGAGTAGCTAGGCCTTCTCTGAGTCATAGAGACTATATCCTGACAACCTTGCAGAAGCAGGCTGCCATGTGTTCTACGGCTTCAAGGAAAGGAATTCTGCTAACAACTACTTGAGCTTGGAAGGGGACCCGAGCTTCCAGAGGAAGACACGGCCCCGGCCAACACCCTGCTTGCAGCCTTGTGAGACCCTGGGCCAAGGATCTGGCCAAAGCCATTCCCAGACTGCTGAGGGAAAAAACCTGTGAGATAAAAAAATGTGTTGCCTTAAGTTACTAAATTCGCGGTAATTTGTTACACAATAGAAAATTGAGCCAGCAGGGGCACAAACTACTCAGTAACACAAATAAAGCAGTAAAATGTTTGAGCACACAAATAGATAACAATAACATATTTATAAATGACATACCAGAACTACTATACCAGGAGATGACCCCACAATAAAACACTCCATACACACAGATACACACAAACTGGAAAAAAATGACAGCCATTGTTCTCCGTCACGTCCCTCCTCCACCAAGAATTCTCTTCCCTGTTGTAGAGGTTATAACAAGTGTTGAAATTCTAAGCTTAGCTATCCTGTCCCAAATGGACTAAAATATGTCCCAAATAACAGGAATAGAGGACGCCTGGGTGGCTCAGATGGTTAAGCGTCTGCCTTCAGCTCAGGTCATGATCCCAGGGTCCTGGGATCAAGTCCCGCCATGGGCTCCCCGCTGAGCAGGGAGCCTGCTTCTCCCTCTGCCTCTCTCTCTCTCTCTCTGTCTCTTATGAATAAATAAATAAAATCTTTAAAAAAAAAAAAAAGGAATAGAGAGGCTTTTTGAGAACCTGACTATAGCACTTCTAAGGGGCCCCTGATGAAAGGACGCACACTCAGCCTTTTCATGGAAACCTCCCTCCCCTGTCGCCACTAAGTAGGTAGACGTTCAAAGGTCACCCTCATCACTGCCTGCTCAGAGCAGAATCAAAGCTGAGTGTTTCTCATGCATCAGTCAGTCAGCAAGGGTTAGAGACGGTCTAGGGCTACACAGCTCTGCTTCCAGAGAAGGAAGCATGCCAGCCCAGAATGGGCACATTTTGGCAATATTTGATCTACTATGCTTTCCATCTTTGTGCTCTAGTCTTCAAACTTTCCCATTATGCAAAGTTCAGGTCTTCGAGTTTTGTTTTTTAAGCACCAGATTTTTATTTTCCCTGCGTACACAAGACGTTTCATTAGAAATCCTAGCACGCGAGACATTTGGTTCACGCTCCATGCCCATTCGTTCACGGCGGTAATTTTTCTGTGCCTCCACCTTTTGGGCTGTGCCTCAGTTCTCCTTCTGAAAATAGCTTCATCTATACCAGGAAGCAGCACACTCTTTCTGAAATGGGCCGCAGAGTAAATATTTTTCTGTTTTGCAGGCCATAAAGTCTCTGTCACTGCTAGCCCATTCTGCCACTGAACATGAAAGCTGCCACAGACAAGCCACAAATGAACGAACGTGGCAATAAAACTTTATTTATGGATACTGAAGCTCAGATTTTATAGAATTTGTGCATACCAAGAAATAGTATTCTTAATTTCCGGTCATTTACAAATGTAAATATCATCTTAGCTCTCCGACTGTAGAAAACCAGGTAGCTAGCCATATATTTGGCCCTTGGGCCAGAGTTGGCTGACTCCCCGTTTGCAGAGAGATATTATCAGGATTGGCGAGTTAATCATTGTAAAAAGATTTTTCTCTTTTTAGAATGAAAATACGGATGAAAAAGTAGCCGGATGGATACAGACGTATATTAAATTAACAAAGATGTCCTTACAGAGGTCAGGTTCACGAGTTATGCCAGATCTTCAAAGAGGACACAGATTTTACTTCTGCTAATAGAACTGGTTCTGCACGTGCATTTCATTCTACACAATAAACTCATGAAACTGGGATGCACCCTATGGTTCCTACACTTGAGGGCCCAAGCACAAGGTTAAAATGATCATAGAGTGCTTTACGCTATCTGACGTACGCACATCAGTATTATGAGAAACAGGCCATGTGATGGCAGAATCCTTAGACCTGGTTGATAGCAATCAGCCAAGATAATCAAGCCAGAAGTGACCCAGCCAGATCCAGATCTCTGTGGAATTAAGATAATCATGGGCAAACTCAAATGTCCAGTTTTTCCATATCCTCATTCATCACTGTGAACACAAGATACATAGTGTTAGTCTCAGAGACAGCTGACTACAGCACTGTGCAGGCATTATGATATGAAACAAGCAAGTATAACTGTAAATTATGAAAGACTGGATTAGAGCGTTTATATTCTTAGGAAAGGCATCTCATTAGCTAATGGGAAACATGGCAAGCGATGGCCCCATTCTTCGGAGTCCAAATTCACAGGACCCAAATGACCAAATCTATAATTTTGCCTCTTAAAAACCTCGAGACGAAGAGGAAAGGAAGGCAGGAAAGGAGGGAGGGAGGAAGAAAAGGGATGAATTATTTTTCTACAACTGGACAGGAAAACGTTCTCATGGTTTTCTGTTGTCCGGCCGGGCTGTTCCAAGTTTTGCTTGATGACACCGTTTTTATGCCATTGTGCCCGCTACCGTGTAATATGTTAATGGATAATGAAAAATCAGGGGTATCCACTTGGGTGGCCTGGCAAGAACTCACTTTAAAGTAAGTCTAAACTCTCCGGAGATATCCACCATGAGGAATGTTCTTTTTAAAGCTCATTGTTTGCTTTAATCCAATGGAGAAAAAAAAAAAAGAGAGAGAGAGAGAAAAACTGAGGAGTAAGATTATAGAGAGAAAGTACAAATATTAAGACTGGCAAATGGAAAAAGATGGTCAGGAAATGGACTGAAGGCCAAGTTCAACCTTCAGATTGTCCTGGCAAAATTTTCATTACATGAAGGATGAAGGCCCACCTGAGCACAGTACCTTCGTTTAACTCAGTAAGACTTAATGAAAAATCTATTAGTATATGACCTTATGTTTTCAGTTTTCCATCTTATTTTTCATGATCTTAAAGTGATACAGGACTACACACACATACATGCATTTGGAAAGTACAGACAAGTACAAAGAATAGATAAACCGTGAATAACCAGACCTACCGCTCAAAGATAACTAATACCTTGTTTTGAAGGAGAGGCGGTGTTAGGGGGTATTATTTCCATTATTACAATAAAAACACCAAACTTTTCGAAGTAGAATAGTCAAATAAGGTTAATAACCCAACATCTAACTATAGAGCAATGGAAACTCTAATCTAGCAAGGCCATGACATGACCGAGACCACCCAAATTCTCACATATCCAACCAGGATTAGAAATCAGTCTTCTAACTCAGTAGGCTATAGCCCATAAAGGGCAAAGTGTTTCAGGCAATCACCCTCGGTAAGAACCAAAATCTGTCCTCAGCCCCGGAAGAGCTGTGATTTACAAAATACCAGTTTCCTTACAAAATGAGACTTTGATGCTGAAAAGAATTAGTGTTCCTTAGGTTTTGTAGCTCTCTAATTACAGAGAGGATTTTTAGACTTGCCCCCAGAGGTTTTAATATTGTTACCTTAATTTATAGCTGTTCTTTAATTTTAATGGGCAAATGAAAGTTTTAATTATAATCAAAGCAGGTCTTCATGTGGAAAGACAGAAGTGCCAGCTCACCTTCCAGAGAACACGCACTTTCGGTTCTTTCCTGGGGGCCAGGAGAGACCGCAGGGGTTACCCACCCGGGTGCAGGGCACATTTGCACAAAATCTTTCTACGACGGCTATAGAAGCAAACGGAATTAACGAGCCCACGTTAAGCCTTATAGTCTCGATTTTCACCGCTTTATCCACTAAATGGCCTGCTGTAAACTATTACAATCTGAAGACAGGCTTTCTTTCTTTTTTCTTTTTTCTTTTTTTTTTTTTCCCCTAAGATTTACTTACTTACTTTAGAGGGAAAGAGAGCCCGCAAGCGGGGGCAAGGGCAGAAGGAGAGAAACTCCGGCAGACTCCCCGCTGAGCACAGAGCCCCATCTTGCGACCCTGAGAACATGACCTGAGCCGGAACCAAGAGCTGGACGTTCAACCCACTGAGCCTCCCAGGCTCCCCAGCTGCTAACAGCTGGTCTGTGCAGTAACAGGGTAGGAGGAGTATTGAATTGTGAAAACAAATCTATGTTGAATACTCAGTACCCAATTAGAAGAGGTTATCTTTTGGTTTCTGTTTAATTTCTTGAAATAAACTTCATACTGGAATTATTTTTGTATTTACAGAAAAGGTGCAAAAAGAGGGCAAAGTTCCCATTTATCCCCCACCCAATTTCCCCCAATGTGAACATCTTACGACAGCATGGTACATTTGTCACAGCTAAGAAACCGAGAACGGTAGGACACTGTTAACTAAACTCAAGACTTCATTTAAATTTCACCTGTTTGGGGCGCCTGGGTGGCTCAGTTGGTTGGGCGACTGCCTTCGGCTCAGGTCATGATCCTGGAGTCCCGGGATCGAGTCCCGCATCGGGCTTCCTGCTCGGCAGGGAGTCTGCTTCTCCCTCTGACCCTCTTCCCCTCGTGCTTTCTATCTCTCGTTCTGTCTCTCAAATAAATAAATAAAATCTTTTTAAAAAAAAATAAATAAATAAATAAATTTCACCTGTTTTTCTATTAAATGTCCTCCTTCCGTCCCAGAGGCGGTTTCGATCCAGGACACCACACTGCATCTGGGCATCATGCCTCCTTAGTCTCCTCTGGGCTGTGACAATTTCTTCATCTTTCTCTACCTTTCATGACCTTGACAATCTTCCGTAGTCCCGGTCAGGAATTTTGTAGGATGGCCCTCAATGTGGGTTTGCCCGCTGTTTTTCTCTTTAGTCTGGGGCTATGCGTTTTGGGGAAGAGGCCAAGTTCCTTTCTTGACACAACCTACCAGAGGATACCCGAAACCCACACGACATCCCTGGCGGGGTTACCCTTTGTCACTAACTTAAGGCGCTGTCTGCCAAGTTTCTCCACTATAATGTTACTGTTTCTCCCTTCCTCATCCATACCCCCAGTCTTTGGGATCGAATCACTAAATCTCACCAGGTGGGGCAAGGGGAAGAAATCCTCTCCTTCTCCTGGAGGGTGAGGAGGGGAGTATCTATATACATAATTTGGAATTATTCTGTAAGGAAGATATGTAAGGAAGAGCCACATTCCTGCCTTCTTCCTCAGGAATGTGATCTTTTAATGCCCAAAGCATGAGGACCAGGCATGTTTGCATTCAGAGAAAACTTCTTTTGAAAGTCAATAGTTCCATCGAAAGCCATGCTAATGAAAGTCCATGACTCCCAGACATTGAACTTCTGGGAAAATTTCACCTAGCCATCTACATGAAATCGGACATTTCCTTGTCTAATTAACGGTAGGCGTGAAGTAGGAGAAGACGTGAAAGAGTCAATCTAAAAGAAGTAAAGAGGCTGGAAAGGAGACATTATGTGCACTCAGCAGTAGGCGCGGTTCCCCCCCCCCACCCCGGGGCGGAAGCTGTATAGGTCAACTCGCCTACAGACTGGTTTTTGCCTGGTTGTTAGTCCACTAATCAAGGGTCATTATGCTTTATGCATTTGGGTTCTTAGTCTTTGACTCGTAATAAAAAGCTTTACTTGGGCAGCAATCTAACACTGCGGACAAAGTTGTATCTGAAACGATTAAGCGGCCTGAATGATTATAATCAAGCGCATCCATGCCACAAATGCACCTCAGCTTTGTTCCCCAGGCCCTTTCATGGATTGGGACATTTTCTGATCTGGGACATTTAGGTCAATGTCTCAGTTCTGTTGTCTAGATCCTCCGCCCCACCCCCGCCGCCGCCGCCCCATTCTGTTGTTTGTGTGTGTTCTTTTGGATTCTTCGTCATATTTTTCAGCAGGGCTTTGCTACCCTGAGGGTACCTCTGCAAATCCGGTTTCCTTTTACCCCTTCCACCCCCATGGAAGACAGAGGTCCCTATGTACGACTGTGTCCATTGGACGGGCTCAGTTTCCCTTCTGCTGTATTCACACCATGCCTCCAACCCTCCCACCCCTTGCCTTTAGAACTTCCTGATTTAGGCACCTGCAGTAAGAGTTATCTTACATGTGGGCAGTGGTTCTAGAGTTCTCTTTCAAACCAGTATGTGCTACGGTTGGAGGAAGCCCTGTCACCCGGTGAGAGAAAGTCTGGTGTCTTAGCTGAATCCCACCCAGAGAACCATCTGGCTAAAAACAAATCAGTCTCTGGCATGATGCCTGGTTTTCGCTCTTTAAAGCATCCCTATATAGCCCGTGTTCTAGAATCAAAGGAGCCACCGCACTTAATATGTGTGGTCAGCAACGTGATAACTGTGCATACTTAGATTCTGTTAGGTCAGAATACATCTTCATCCTCTAAACATGGAAAGCGGAAAAAAAACTAGTGATGTATTATTCATGGTAAGGTAAAGTAAGTCAACAAAGTAAGTAGGTAGAGCAAGGTAGGGGATGTAGACATGAGCTGCCAACTAATGAGATCCACAATTGAAAACAATGTTTTAATTAACGAACATGAGTTTTGGATCTAGTTGCCAAAATGTAGGCAATACAGACCACACGCTGAGCCACACTATTCAGTAAACATCAGCAAAATCCAGACTGTGGGAAGGTTTACGAGTGAAATACCCCAGGTGCATCAACAGAAAAACTGTAACGAAGGGCTGAGGGGGGAGCTGTAGACGAGAAGATACAAATTTCAAAAAATGAGTAAGACTCGGCTTGTTTTTAGTAAGAATTTAGCACCTAGGGATGCACACCTAGATGATAAAACCATAAGGAAACAACAGCAAATTATTAGTGTAAAGGTAGGGAAGTGATTAATTTGGGGGTGTTGAGACTAGAATGGGGCCCACATAGGTCTCCTGGGGTAAGTGGCAAAGTTCTGTTTCTTGTCCTGGGTGTTGGTTACAAGAAATGGATGTTTGCCTTATAATAAGGCATCAAGCTATACATTTTCTTTGTAGTTTCCTTTCCTTTTTTTTTTTTTTTAAGATTTTACTTATTTATTTGTCAGAGAGAGAGAGACAGAGCACAAGCAGGGGGAGCAGCAGGCAGAGGGAGAGGGAGAAGCAGGCTCCCTGCTGAGCAGGGAGCCCTATGTGGGGCTCGATCCCAGGACCCCGGGATCCTGACCCGAGCTGAAGGCAGATGCTTAACCAACTGAGCCACCCAGGCGCCCCCATGTAGTTTACTTTTTTTTTGTTTTTTACAATGCAAAGGTTAAAAGGTTTTTACTTAGTTGCCACTAAGTAAAACTCGGAAGATTGCAGATTCAAATATGTCTATTTCTGCCTTCTCTCAAAAAATCAGATTTGGCAACTCTGGGTCCATGTTTCCTTATGGTAATTGGCTGGAGCCAAGAAAGGGCTTCCTGTCCTTTTGTAGAGCTTGGCCTCTCCAGTTTTTTTCTGTGACCTGCTGGGCACTTGCAGACACGTGGTTCTGTGACCCCAGAGGCGGAGAACGCTTGCTCTTCCCTCCACCTTTCATTGCCAGTTTGCTTAGCAGTAGGACATACATTCTATAGAAAACAACTCAACTTACAGTTCTCAGGCATGTACCCCATGGAGCTCCATGCTGGGATCTGTTCAGTTCCTCCCAGCCCAGATCAGGGCCTCCAATCTGGTGAGGAAAAGAGGTTTAATGAGTCGTGGGCTCTAGGTCTTCACAGAAAGTACCAGCAGAAGGTAGTGGGGGTGTGGGGAGGGCAGAATTAATCCGAATGAGGATCTAGGGAGACCTCTTAGAGGGTGTGAAATGACTTGGGCCTCGGAAGATGGCTGGGATGAAGAGGGGACACAGAGAAAAGAGAGCTTGACAGAAAAAAGCAAAATCCTGAGCCCAGGGACAGAGCTGGAGGTTTACAGAGGACAGCATTTGGATTAGATCCTCTGTGCTGGTAAGTAATGGATGGGAGCCCTGAGGGACAAGGCGCAGCTGACTTGTCGAGTGACTTGAACGACAATAATGCCACTGACCAACTTGGACAAGTTCTGTAGACAGGATAACTTTAAACAACAATCAATCATGGGGAGATGTCTAGGCAGATGGCACCCGAGAGAGTCAATCAGATGGAGTCCTAGGGAGACACAGAGTCACCAGATTAGAGAGAGTAACTAAAACCTTGAGGAAAGAAAGAATATAGATGAGAAAGAGCGTAAGGTCAAGATTAGCTCTGGGGCGCCTGGGTGGCTCAGTTGGTTGGGCGACTGCCTTCGGCTCAGGTCATGATCCTGGAGTCCCGGGATCGAGTCCCGCATCGGGCTTCCTGCTCGGCGGGGAGTCTGCTTCTCCCTCTGACCCTCTTCCCTCTCGTGCTTTCTATCTCTCGTTCTCTCTCTCTCTCAAATAAATAAATAAAATCTTAAAAAAAAAAAAAAGATTAGCTCTTTGGACAAACCAGTATTTAAGAGACAGGTTAAAGAAATAGAACCAGAGGAAAAAATAAGAGTGAAGAGAAGCGCAGGAAAATTCGGGACAAGGGAAGACCCTGGAACACACCAAAAAAGTGGCAGGTGGATGAGAGAGGAGACTTTCCAGGATAAGGGAGGACAGATCTTGTCTACTTGGGCATTGGGATAAAAAACAAAACAAAACAAACAAACAAAAAACTTCCATGAGAGTTAGCCAACTTTTTTTTTCTAACTAAGCCATGTCATTTATTATAATGCCTACTCGCTTCAAATTTAAAAACAATCACGTTGACATTTTAGTTACATCTTTACATGTCCTAACTTAAATTTTTGATTTTGATGAATTCTCTTTCACATCCTATGTCAATGGAGGCCTAAAGTTCTCAAGAGGAGTTGAGATGACTGGTAACTACCATTTTATGGTAGTTCCACCAAACAGATATACACAGTAGACGTTATTAACCAGGAGAGCATATAGTAGTAGAATGCAGTAAAATAAGCAGTGATGAGTTGCTTATTACCTTAACTTTTAATATAATTTCACTGTAAGTTTATATAACTTAATATTGAATAGTGGCTGTGTTCAACCACCAGCTCTCAAATTTCTGAAGAATTTAACAAGTAGCTCTTGCCACTAATACACGGTTAGGAAACATCTGGAATTGCTCACATAGAACTGTTAAGAGTGGCTACCTCTGGAAAATGAGTTGGAGGTTGGGGGAACTTTTCCTTTTCCATTCAGTTCATTCTATATTGTTCCGTTTATCTTAAATACATATTATTCTTATAACTTAAAATTTAAGAATACTGTATTAGAAAGACTTAAATTGTGTGAGAGGGGAGATAAAAATATCTATTTGCTTTTGCGTATATATATATATATATTAGAGGGTAAGCAAGAAACTAAAAAAAAAAAAAAAAAAAAAAAAGCATCACCCAAAGGGAACAAACGGAAATCATCTGAATGGGAATATACTTTTCATATTGTTTTAATATTCGTACCATATAAATGTGTTATGTCCAAAACTTAATCATCAAAAACACTTTTAAAAGGTCAACTGCTATCTCCCCACTTCCCCAAAAAACAAAAGAAAATTTTCATTATTTTTAATTACATACTGGAGACGCTCTCTTGAGGATATGCTCCTATTGAAAACACAGACTTCCCCCCGGTTTCCATAACAAATACGCGGCCAGGGTGTCCTTAAAATGACTTTGGGGGTGAGTCATTGTTCTAGTATGCAGCTGCTTGGACACTGACCTCAAGACTCATGATAGGATAGGGCACCATGGGTATAAGCAAACAGCAGTATTGGGGTGAAGACATTCTTTCCAGGCAGACAGTGGAAGAGGGCCAGACATCCTTGAAGCTCTCCTACGGTTTAGTCCTCTCGCGCTGGTGGTACTGGGAAGGTGTTTGACCAGTGGAGCAGGTGATGTTTGTTTAAGGTTTGTTGAAACACGGGCACCTGACCCAAGTCAAACTCACAAATCTGAAGCTGCTTCTCGGTTCTCAGAGAAAGAGCGGAAGCCTTCTTCAGTGGTGCAGTTGCAGAGGGCCCTGCCGATTATTCCAGTTGGGTTTAGCTGTCCTTTATAACGCACACATCCGTTGTCCATCGGGAACCTGAGAAGGATCTGCTCCAGCCGCCCCTCAAGCCTCTGTGGCAGCCACGCAGAACTACCAGCCAGCACTTTTCCTGCCAGATCATGAGTAATATTTTTAGTAGATCCGAGTTAATATTAAAGATCTGATTTGAACTGAACGGAAATGACTTACACATAGGCATCTGTATCCCTTTTTAAAAATCACAGCCATGTCACGTGAGAATGTTGGTCGCATAAATAAATGAAATCTTAAAAAAAAAGGGGGGGGGAACACCTGGGTGGTTCAGTCGGTTAAGCGTCTGCCTTCAGCTCCGGTCACGATCTCAGGGTCCTGGGATGGAGTCCCGCATCGGGCTCCCTGGCTGCCGGCTCAGCGTAGAGTCCGCTTCCCCCTCTGCCTGCCCCTCCCCCTGCTTGTGCTCTCGCGAGCTATCTCTAGAAAATAAATAAAATCTTTAAAAAAAAACAAAAACAAAAACAAAATATGGACTAGATATTATATGCTCTGACAAATGAAATCTTAAGAAAAAGACAGAGAGAATGTTGGTCGCAGACAAGCCCCGAGCGGACTCCTACAGACAGCATGACAGCACAGGCCTGCCTGCGTCAGCCACACCTTGAAAGGGCCTGTGGCAATATTCCTTACGACATGGCACCTCCCTCATGTTGAGACAGGTCAAGCCGAACAAGCCCCCAGGCCTACATGCAGAAGCTGCTTTGATTTTTCATATTGTTAGCATGAAATCTCGAAATTGCATTCATTGGTGTATGCGTAGAAGGTGGGACACAAATAGGAGAAGTCACATTAGAAGGAATCCATAGAGTTGGAAGTTCACTTTTGCTGACATCATAGAGATCATCAATTCAGGCAAAAGTGTCTCGCCACAGGTTACTCACTAATTACAAAGGGAAAAGGACAGTTTGACAGTGCAGAAGCCTGGTGGCACCCGTGTGGACAAGCCATCACCATCATGGTCAGTAAATGGGACCAGCTGACATCACGTGCGTCCTCTGTGAGGCAGCGAGGATACAAGGTCCCTGACCTTGGGATTCCTCCCCCAAACAATCTGATTGGAACTTTTAAAAAACATCAGGCAAAGCCAAGTGGGGAGAAATTCTACAAACCAGCCTGTATCCTTCAAAAACGTGAAGGTCGAGAAAGACAAAGCACAGCAGGAGGGTTGTTGTAGATTACAGAGACCTGAGGAACAACTGCGATGCGGGAGCCTCGTTGGATCCCCCCCAGGAGGAAGAAAACTGCTGTAAAAGACATGAAATAGAACAACCAGCAAAATCTAAGTGGGACTTTGTAGCAGATAATACCAGCATGGATGCTAAATTTCCTGAACCTGATCCTTGTCCTATGGTTATGGAAGAGAATGTGCTGATTATAAAAGCGACCACCTAATGAGCACCTAGCAGGTCGTGGGAGGTGCCCCTGTTGCTTTCAGCCCTCCCAGCAAGCCCGCGGGGTAGAACCAGCCCCTCCCCCCCTTTGCAGATGAGAAAAGGCAAAGCTCCGAAAAGTTAGGAAGCCCAAACAAGGTTGCACAGCTAAAGGGGAGCTGAGCGGAGACAGGTGCCAAGTTGAGTGGTAGCTATATGGAAAAATCATTTTATCATTTTATTTGTTAGCACTTGGGAGCCTGATGAAGGAACGGTAAACACAGGCTCGTGGAGTGGAGTCAGGACTGGGGTACGCAGCAGGACATGGGAAGAAGGCTCAAAATCGGCGGTGAAGTGACTGATGAGGAGTGGAAGGCAGATGGAGAAAGGAAAGGGAACGAGGCCATCAGAAGTCAGGAGGTCGGGGAATGGATGTCTTGAAAGTGTGACTCTGACTCATGCTGAAAATAACATTCTACGTCACACACACACTCTCCCACACGGATAACTGAAACAGAAGTTCGCTCAAACAACACCTACCCTTACCCTGCAGGAGAGTCTGGTCATTCCTGTTCCGTTTCTCCTTGGCAGGTTTCTTTTAGCTTATTGGTTTTTGTTGTATTTTTGTCTGGCAAGCATCAGCTAAATTGATTGTCTGGAACCGTAAGGGGACACGGCGTGTGGTTTGAAAACCTCGCTCTAAGGTGTGGCCCAAGTCGGGCAGCACTGGGGTCGGGGGTCCGCCGCTGTCCAGTCTGGAGCCGTCCCCTCCGGCCTGCCTTCCTTAGCTAAGCCCCGGCCCCTCCCGGGCTTTGTTCGTCTGGTCCCGTGACCTAACGCCCTAGCGGCCCTCCCAGCCCCGTGAGGCCCTAATTGGGTGGCTGAGAACCTGGCAGCCCGGGGCCACAGTCAAGCCCAACATGTAAGAAATTCTGAACATACATGGACGCCAACATGCACAGGGGTCAGCTAGCAGGAGAGGAGGAGGTGGGGGGGAAATCATCGTTGTTTCAAAGGAATATGGTCAAGGGTGTGGAGTAGTCCGTGAGGCAGATAGATGGGTCTCGAGGTCTGAGTTAGTTTCGATTGACCTCACCTTTTTCTAGTATGAAAAATTCATTCTTTTAAAACTTGGGTTGAGGGGCGCCTGGTGGCTCAGTTGGTTAGGCGACTGCCTTCGGCTCAGGTCATGATCCTGGAGTCCGGGGATCGAGTCCCACATCGGGCTCCCTGCTCGGCAGGGAGTCTGCTTCTCCCTCTGACCCTCCCCCCCCTCATGTGCTCTCTTTCTCTCTCTCTCATCCTCTCTCTCTCAAATAAATAAATAAAATCTTGGGTGCCTGGGTGGCTCAGTCGTTAAGCGTCTGCCTTTGGCTCAGGTCATGATCCCAAGATCCTGGGATAGAGCGCCACATCGGGCTCCCTGCTCAGCGGGGAGCCTGCTTCTCCCTCTGCCTCTACCCCTGCTCGTGTTCCCTCTCTCTCTCTCTGTGTGTCAGATAAATAAATAAAATCTTAAAAAAAAAAAAGAAAGAAATTTACTGTCGGGTGTCCATCTCTCCTGTTAGGAAACTTCATGACCTATTCCAGAAAAGCAGCCCTGCTTGGATGAAGTTTCCCAACATTAGTTGCCAGGGCGTCTGTCCTTGCGTGTCCACATGCGTGCTTCTCTGTTATAACACAGAGCTTTCAAAGAGAAAGTCAGTGGAATCTTAGAGGAATACCTTAGGCATCTATGTATGGTTTTGAGAATTTCTGTTGTCATATATGAACTCACAGTGCTGTCATCATCTTAGCTCAAAGTCAACAATTGTAAAGTGAAAGTTCAGGGTTATACATTATAATCCTTCCTTTAAATAATCCAGTTTATATTTTTTTAACTTGGTTATTTCCTTTTTAATTTTCAGGACTGGCTTCTCCAACTACTTATAAGGGTATATGTACTTATTTTCCCCAATGCTATTTTTCACTCACCTTGAAGACATTTCAAATTACCGTACCAGCCCAAATGATTTCCTCTATGACCCCCCATGTTACTCACCTCTGTAATCACAGTCAACATATACATGATTCCCCAACCTTTGATGTTCCTTCCATTCTATGCCCCTTTGTCTCCACTCATTCACAGCTCCTGTAAGTTTTCCGTATCAATCCTCAGAGCGTGGAGTAACCTTCGGATTAATACGAAAAACCTGCAGCTATCCTCTCTCCTCCCACAAACCCAGTTGTTCGGTAAAAGGTCCCTGCCCACAGTGTGGCGCGCCACTTGACCACTCCCACCATCCCAGGGCAATGCTCCTACCAGGGGTCCTATTGGTCACGATTCCTAGTGGGTCAAATGGCAGCCCCTCCAATAAGCTCCCTCCACATCAAATCCCTGCAACTTGGGAATGCGAACTTATGTGGAAAAGGGGTCTTTTTTTTTTTTTTTAAGATTTTGTTTTCAAGTCATCTCTATACCCAACGTGGGGCCTGAACGTACAACCCCAAGATCAAAAGCCTCATGCTCTGGGCGCCTGGGTGGCTCAGTTGGTTAAGGGACTGCCTTCGGCTCCGGTCATGATCCTGGAGTCCCAGGATCGAGTCCCGAATCGGGCTCCCTGCTCGGCGGGGAGTCTGCTTCTCCATTTGACACCCCCCCCCCCCGCCCTCTCATGCTCTCTCTCTCTCAAATTAAAAAAAAAAAAAACCTCATGCTCCACCGACCGAGCCAGCCAGGCTCCCATAGAAAAGGAGTCTTTGCAGGTACAGTAACCGATCTTAAAATGAGATTATCTAGGATTACCCAGTGGGCCCTAAATCCGATGACAAGTGTCCTTAGAAAAGACAGAAGACAAGACACAGAGCCAGAGAAGGCCATGTGACGATGTAGGCCGACACTGGATTTACGCAACCACAAGCCAAGGACTACCCGGATCACCAGAGGCTGGAATAGACAAGGAAATACTTTCCCCTAGAGCCTTCGGAGGGGATATGGCCTGCCCACACCTTGATGTTGGACTTCTGGCCTGTGGAACTGTGGGAGAACGAATTTCTGTTGCTTGAAGCCGCCGGGTTTGTGATACTTGGCTACAGCAGCCTCGAGAAACCAATACATGATTGAAAACCAGCTTTGAATGTGCAAACCCTAGTAAGAGACCCTGCACATCCCGGCCATTCCACCAAAAACATGTCGTCTTAACCATTTCAAATATACTAATCTTCTGTCCATACCAGTATGAAACTTGGTAGCAAGTCAACAGGAAGAGCGCCTATAACGCGGAGGTGGTCCAGTCCATCTTACTGAAATGTAGACTAAGGAATACCAATACAAGTGTGACTTGTTAACTTCCTATACTTGGTTAATGTCACTCTGATAATCTGCTTTTTGGATAACCGGTATGGACAGCTTCTTCTTTGCCCTTCCCTGCAAATGGCTCTGCTTCCGCGCAGAAAGTGTCCCCATGTGGTCTCCTGTGGGCCAAGTGGTTTTACTTCTCGTAACTTCCCATTGCCCGAGGGTAGTTTGCAAGCGTGTCAGCCAGGCCTAGCGGCCCTTTACCTAGTTCCAGGGTATCTCTCAGCTCACTGTATCACCTGGCAAAGAAAAAAAAAAAAGCAGCTCAACGAATAGTTGTTGGGCAAATGAACAGATACATGGCTCTTGCTATATAAGCCGTATCTGGCTCTTCACTCACCCGGGCCTACCTCCCCCATCAGGCCTGGGTCTGATTGATCTCTGTTCCCAGCAACTAGAAAAGGGCTGGGCACGCAGGAGGTGCTCAATTAATGTTTGTTGAATAAACAAAGAATGATTCTTTCCACCCTTCACGCAACCCATTACTTTATTATTATTATTACTATTATTTTGCAAGCTATTACTTTAGATTGAAATAACTCGATGGCCCTCGAGATTCTATATAAATATGTTTTTTTAATCTTCGGAACTATTTTGGTTTCTAGATGGGGAAAACGCTATCATGAAGTCTCTGTGTAGCCCAAGGGTATCAGCCACTTACAGAGCTCTGTGTGGTAATGAGGAAAGGCCTAATTTCCTGTGGTTTGACAATAATGTGACAGGAATAGCTCCAAGTGCTTTGAATAGATCATGAACAGAACTTGGCCCTCTCTGTTGAAAGCCATGGAATCCTTGGGGCGCCTGGGCGGCTCAGCCGTTGGGCGTCTGCCTTCGGCTCGGGTCGTGGTCCAGGGATCCTGGGATCGAGCCCCACATCGGGCTCCCTGCTCCGCGAGAAGCCCGCTTCTCCCTCTCCCACTCCCCCTGCTTGTGCTCCCTCTCTCACTGTGTATCTCTCTGTCAAAAAAAAATAAATAAAATCTTAAAAAAAAAAAAAAAAAAGCCATGGAACCCTACTAAACAAATGTGACCCAGCGGTGGGTCAGAGAAGCACTATGCTTATGGATATCCTGATGTGGTCATGATTTTGCAACGTTCTCGGTGGGGGGAGGGGGGGGGACTGCAACATTCAAGTGACTGTTTCTGCCCCAGCTATCTTACAGCTGAACTGGAGAAAGAAGGCTGACAAAAGAAGGGTAAGGATTTGGCAAGAAGAAGTGTTTCTCTGGAAAGTCAGCATCTAAATCATACAATCCTAGAAAAAGATTTTAAAATAATATCCATTCAGTCCATTCATGAATCTTGGGCATCCCTCACAAAGGATTATCAAAAGGTAACAGGCAAAGGGCGCCTGGCTGGCTCAGTCCGTAGAGCATGCAATGCTTGATCGCAGGGTCGTGAGTTCAAGCCCCATATTGGGTGTAAAGATTAAAAAAAAAATGAAATAGAGGAGGAGGGTGGGGGGATGGGTTAGCCTGGTGATGGGTATTAAGGAGGGCACGTTCTGCGTGGGGCACTGGGTGTTATGCACAAACAATGAATCATGGAACACTCCATGAAAAACTAATGATGTAATGTATGGTGATTAACATAACAATAAAAAATTTTAAAAATGAAATAAAAAGGTAACAAGCAAGAGTTATTATGCCCACTCTCTCTATGCCGATAAAATATTTGATTGTGCTGCAAAGAATCAATTGGTTTCCATCAAATTTCATTCACCATTGAGCTTTTGGAGGGGTTTGAATGGAATCGTTATAGATACATTTGGGGGAAAAAGTCCACGGTAAAGCAAAGAATAGACTTTTTTTTTTAAGATTTATTTATTTATTTGGGGGAGGGCAGAGGGAGAGGCAGAGAGAGAATCTCCAGCAGACTCCCTGATGAGCGCAGGGCCTGATGTGGGGCTCATGACCCTGACCAGAGCCAAAGTCAAGTCGGAGGCTTAACCATCTGAGCCACCCAGGCGCCCCAAAGAATAGATTTTATTTTATTTTTTTCAAAGATTTTATTTATTTGAGAGACAGAGAATGAGAGAGAGAGCACATGAGAGGGGGGAGGGTCAGAGGGAGAAGCAGACTCCCCTGCCGAGCAGGGAGCCCAATGCGGGACTCGATCCAGGGACTCCAGGACCATGACCTGAGCCGAAGGCAGTCACTTAACCAACTGAGCCACCCAGGCGCCCCCCAAAGAATAGATTTTAATAAATATTTGAAAACTCAAAGCCCTGGGGTGCTCTGCTGGCTCAGTTGGTGGAGACTGCAGCCCTTAATCTCAAGGTCATGAGTTCAAGCACCATGTTAGGCATAGAGTTCACTTAAGAAAACATGTTGTTGTGGGTGCCTGGGTGGCTCAGTTGGTTAAGCGACTGCCTTCGGCTCAGGTCATGATCCCGGAGTCCCGGGATCGAGTCCCACATCAGGCTCCCTGCTTGGTAGGGAGTCTGCTTTTCCCTCTGACCTTCCTCCCTCTCATGCTCTCTCTCTACCATTCTCTCTCTCTCTCAATAAATAAAAATCTTTAAAAAATCTTAAAAAAAAAAAACATGTTGTTGTTGTTTTTTTCTTTAAATTACAAAAACCTCAAAGCTCTTAGGTTCATCATTCACCCTAAAAATGAAAAGGAAAAATTTCTTAGCATTTTCTACTCAGAAAGAGATGAAAAGGACACCTTTAGCCAAGGGAACATACATGAGGGCAGGGACTGCATCTTCCTCATGACTGTATCTCTGTGGCAAATAAAATAATAATATTAATAAATACCCGGCATGTACTGGACATTCAATAAATATGGGTGGGGTGAACTAATGAGCCAGCGCTCTGGCTTAATAGTATGTAGTTGGCTATAAATGTTGATTCAAAATCAGCACAGCCAAGGACAATGGCAAATTAGCCATCCAAGCTCTTTAAATATATTTGTAAAATAATTCTTCGGTTTCACAAGTGGAGATTCCACATTATCTGTGAATTTCTTTGCATTACATTTAGGTGGGGATTAGCGATAAGTACTGAGGAAAATGCCCCTGTATAATCTCCTTGATTAAAAAATAGTTTAAAAAATATATATATATGAGGCCAAGCAGAAGCATAATGAGGCTTACTATATGGAATCAATGCCAATGTGCTTGGCTGGCCATTCTAGTCTGAGACTGTCACAGAAAAAGGAAAAACATTCCGTGGAATTTGGTATGACTGCTTCTAAGTTATGGCTTTCTTTGGCCATTGGCCACTGACAACCATTTGTTTAATTATCAGTAGCAATGATTATAAAACACCACTTCAAAGTTTACAAAAATACATATATATATTTAAAATTGGGCTATTCAGTATGACGTTCGCATATTCAAAGGTACCCCAAAACAATCACGTTACCTGAACTCTCCATCCATTAAAAGGAGAAGAGTGTATACTGAAGCCCTAAGATGTGCCCATTCCCAGGCAAGGCCCTGTTGGACACAGAAGGGAAAGCACAGGAGTAGAAACGTAGGGTGCACACATATCATGCCCGCAAAAGTCTCAGAAGCCAAGAGTAGGGACGGTCCTGGCACAACTGTATGACTAGAGACCTAAGAGGCTAGAGTACAAGTAAGTATCCAGGGAAAAAATAAGCCAGGTAAATATAAGCCTTAGAAACATTTTCCTCTTACTGCATTGCACATCTGTGTCTTAAATTTGTAATGTGGCCTCTTCTCAAGACACTCAAATAAAATACAGTTGAACTTCAAATCGGTGTGTTTATTAATTCTCTTAGATTGCACTGTGAGGCTCTCTTAAAAGTGAGAGATACGGGGCGCTGGGGAGGGCTTTTTTCTTATTCTCTTGCTAGGACAGTGAATGCTACTACGGTAAGTCAAGTGCTAAGTGCTTGCAAAGTTACAAAATTAATATTTTCAATTTACAATCTTAAACTAAGAAAGGCGCAAGTTTTGGGTGTGGGGTTTTTGTTGGTTTTGTTTTTTGCCAAAATGTTGTTTCCAAAATTTCCTGTTCTTTCTAGTAAGCACAAAATTGGCCCCATACGTTTAGAAAGGGTAGAAAATTATTTGTTTTGCGTCCTGAGCAGTTAGATGCTTCTTTAGGGAAATCAAGAGATCTTCCTAGTGCATTTGAAGGAGACAATATCTAACTCTCAAAGGTGTGGGGAGGGTGCTGTGGTGGTCAGGACCGGAAGAGGCCCCGTACAGAAGAGGGGGGCTCCGTGTCTCAGACTTTGCCTGCCTCCCCGCCACCCCCACCCCCTCAATGCACAGTCTGTCGTTGCAGACAGCCCAGAAGCTGTGTTGTGCTCCTGAAAGAATAAAGTAGCTTTAAAATTCTATGCATTGGAGGACTGAGCAACGTGGATACGAGAGTTGAGAAATGTGCCAGGTTTGGAAATGAATGAGGCTCTGTCCTGAGAGTCCTCTGGTGAGCCCCTTTTCACTTCCTCTTTTTTTGCTTTATTGGGCCCGATCAATTCAAGATTTGCAGAAGTCCCACACGGGGGCTGTGTGACCCTCGGCTCTTACATAACCAACCTTGGCCCGTTTCCTCCTGGGGGAGGGGAGAGGGTCAAAGATGCACTGGCTAGGGTCTCCTTCAGTTTGAGCGGTCCCTCTGTCAAATGGGGAACCTCCAGTCCAGTCCCCTTGGCGTCTCCGAAGAAGACTGTCCACCTCAGGCTCCTAATAGCAGTATAAATTCCCCTATGGATTCATAAATACCCCAGACCCTTCTGGGAAGATCCTCTCTTGGGAAGAAAAAAGAACGCACTCATAAAAATCTAAAAAAAAAATTTTTTTAAAGTGCCCCCCACCTCCCCGTGCAGCACTTCAGTGCACAGGGTGATATGTGCCGAAGCTTCTGCATTTCCCCATCCCACACACCACGCAGCCCAAACTCAATCATTACCAGATTTTTCATTTTACTTTCTTTTCTCCCCGCCCCGCCAGCCCCCGCTGTGTTTTAGCTTTGTCCTCTCAGCACAGGAAGGTCTTCTCCCTTCTCCCTCATCATTTCATGAATCATCTCTTTTCCCTTTTAATGCTCATTTATTATTTTTGAACTGGAGAACGCTGGGGCTAATTTCTTAAAACCTGATTTCATCTCTCCATTGTCTGAAAAAGGTACACAGCAAAAACCCCTGTGGGCTTGGCTTATCTTTGTGCCTCGGGCACTTTCATTTTGCCCACACCCTTCCTTGCGGTGGGGGGGTTAGAAAAAGCAGGGTTGGAGGGCCAGCTCCATCTTGAGAAGGCTCCCAGACCTTCGTGCTCCCTGCTCGGTTCTCCAGCAAGCGGGCTGTGGCACTTCGAGGTTTGCAGCCGCGGGCACACAGCCCTTCCCTCGCGATATACAGACCCGCCTCTAGCTGATGGTCTGGTTGACTGTCTAAACCACAGGTAAATGGTTTCCTGTGCACTTCTCAAAATAAGTATTGGGCAAAGGAAATGAAATCAACCGGTTTAATACTGATCAGCAATTGGCCCTCCACCCTCTCCTTCTAAAAGGGCC
The DNA here is from genome assembly GCF_003265705.2 of Callorhinus ursinus. Classification (NCBI taxonomy): domain Eukaryota; kingdom Metazoa; phylum Chordata; class Mammalia; order Carnivora; family Otariidae; genus Callorhinus; species Callorhinus ursinus. Next base: position 34,549,137 of record NW_027397078.1, read on the forward strand.
TTTTCTTCAGTCTCGGGGGCGGGGGGTGGGGGGCAGTGTTTGACCTCCTGGCCATTTGTTGAGATACTGGGTGGATGGTCATCCTCATATGCTGCTTCCATTGAAGAAAAGGGATACTATTCTTGAGAAAAAATACTTGCACCCTGACAGAAGAATCCATTAAGGATGTTTAACAACATCCCTTTACTTTGAAAAGCTGACACCTCATTCCCCCCTTTCTGTACGTTAACTGTCCCAGAATAAGGGCTTGGCTTTTGCCCACCGGTTAAAACGCGTACTTCATGAGGAGTTACCAGCCTCAAAGAAAGGCAAACCCTTGAGATGTACCAATTAAATTCTAGGGAACTTCAACTTCGCACAAATTTCATCGTTGTCCTAGTGTCCTTTAAATCGATAATGTTCTCATTATCCAAATTGAGGACTCAATACTTTTAAAGTGAAGAGCACAGACCATTTTAGAAAAGCAATTTTGAGTATTGGGGACCCAGCCGTCAGGCAAGGAAGCACGTCTTGAATTTTTACAGAGCCGCTGTTCAAAATTTTCACCTTATGACAAACTGCTTAAATCCTAATTGTGTCAACGCTGGTAATTGGCTTAATAACCAAGTTCGGTTTGATACCCGAAACAAACACTGCGCTGTGAATTACCAGCGCCTTCATTTTCTCCATCAGATGCAATTAATTCTGTGTTGGCTTAGCAAACCCGGTGAAAAAGCCAGAACTGCAAAAATATTTTTAGCAGTTTTCCTAGGACTCCTACTAGGAATTCAAGCAGCCTAAGAAAATAACCTCCCAATCACCTAGCACACATGAAATACCGGTTGCACATACCTGGATGAAAGTCATTCCCACGCACTCTCCGGTTTTCCCAACTACCAGATGTTTTTTATCATTCCCCAGTGAGACCACTCTTGGCCCTTTTGCAAAGATTTCATCTGCCAGTAAGCCGCTCCCTCCAGATACCAAACAGTCACACCAGCCAGGTTTTAAAACTTTTTATTGCATATTAAAAAAATTGTGCATTCCAATAATTAAAATCATTTGAACAAAAAAAAAATGGCACTCTGATTAAACTGCATTTGACAGCCTGCAGGACACCCCGGACCAGCTTGGTTTTTACTCTCGATTTCACTGTCGTCCCACCCAGCTTCTTCCTTCACCAACATGCAAGTTCTTTTCCTTCCCTGCCAGCCAGACAGGCAGATGGGAGAGGCAGGCGCCCTTCGTTGTCAGTAGTTCTCGATTCTTTGATGTGAAAAGGGGTAGCACAGTCATTTAAACTTATCCAACCACTTTGCATCTTACAAAGTTAAACAGCTAAAAGAAGTAAAATAAGAAGGCAATGCTTGTGGAATGTACAGTGCATATCGGCGGCGCGCGCCTCATTACGATTCGCCGGCTTGCTTCTCCTGTTCAATCGCTGTGACGGGAAAGAAAAAGAAAAAAGATGGAGGGAGCTCATTAGGCCGACTCAGTACACCGTAGTGTAAGATTATCGTACTTTTCATTTACAGGGTCTTCCCATATAAAAATCCGCCAAGTATCAAGTCGTCCCATCGCGAAAATATGGCCATTAAACATTTTAACATAGAATGGTATAATACTGCGTATTAATATGGTATACCAAATATCCATTATTAAATTATCAAAGCCCTGTTTGTTGGCTGCAAAAACAATTTTTAATTAATCCTTCCAGGCCACATTCATCATAAAAACTGTCAGCTGCTCCCCAGCACTCCCTCGCCCCCCCGCCCCCTCCCTTCCCAGTCCCGGTCCTTCTCCCAGCCCCTCCCATCCTCCCTCCCGCCCAGCCTTTTCTTAATGGGGGGGGGGGGCCGCTTACTTTCTTTTGAAGGCAGTGGATTTTTCTCTTGCGTTTCTGTCTTCTTCAATTTCGACTTATCGAATTTCTCAATCTCAGCCATATCGGGTTTGTCAGACATGGTTGCAGAGAAAGCTGCATATACAAAGCCAAGAGGGAGAGTGAGATCGAGCGAGCGACCCACCCTTCTCTCTCCCGGCTCAGAAATGCGCTTCTGCCCTCGCATCCCTTGCCTGAAACCCCACCTCTGCCGCCTTCCGCTTTCATTCAACGCTACAGCTCTTCCTCTTTCTACACAGAAAAAGAACCCCTCTTCATTATTTCCAAATGCGGGGGGGCCAAACTAGGAATATCGCCCTCCCATCAGGAGACGAATCTTTCGAATGATGACGTGGGTTTGTCAGTTACAACGTTTGAAAATTAAAATCTAGCTAGAAATAAATAACGAAGCCATTTCAGGTCGGGAGCGCGGATGGTGGGATCGAGTTAAAAATTCTTAAAATGAAGCCGAGGCTGCACAGTGCTTCCATTTTCCATGAGCCCCCCAAACATGGGGGCCCCGTGCTGCTTTTCTTCTCTGCTCACAAAGACGGCAGCTGCAGCCGGCGCCCCCGACCACCGCCCTACTGCTTCCTCACTCGCGCTCAACAATGCAGCCGGCCGCGCACCAGGCTGCCCCACACCCCATAAATCAGGCTTGATCTGCGTTTAGGGGCAATTCGGCAACCCCCGCACACATTCCCCTGCAAGAAGGGTTGGTTTGTCCCCTTCCCCCCCGCCCAATTTCACAGTATAGCCCAGCCACCTTAAATCTGGACAGACAGGGCCCAAGAAGCCATCAGAGGCTACAGAAAAAACTTAATTGTTGAAGCTCCGGGCTTGGGTGGGTGTGAGTCGGAACAAAGGATTTTTCTGTTCCTGATTAACCACCGCCTAAGAGGCAGAGCGGAATGCCCCGGGCGGGAGAAAAAAAAAAATGTTCCCTCGGAACTGCACTGCCCAACACCCGGCTTGGGGGGGGGGTTGTCTTTAAATCACCAAGCTCCCGACCCCGTTCCCCAGCATCTGGAAGGGCCTGGCATCCCCAAGACCCCAAGGCAGGCTTCCCCGGGAGGAGCCTTTGGGCTCGGCTGTAAGGATGCCTCCGTAGGGAGACGGGCGCCGAGAGGCGAGCGCGGGCGCCCGGCGGGAAGGGACCGAGGGCAGGAGTCAGGGGCCCCGGGGCTCACCGGAGCGAGGTGCGCGCACAAGCGAAGTCCGATCTGCTCAGTGGCCGCCGCCGAATGCCGGGCGGGGCGCGCGGCGCGCAGCTATATGCGCGCTCGTATGTAAATGAGGTGACGTCACCCGCGAGTCCGCTTAACTCCTTCGCGCCTCGCCTCGGCCCCGGCGTCCGGGGGCCGGCCTGGCGTTTGGGGGACCCCCCCGCGTGCACCAGTGCACCCTCACCGCAACGACGGCGGAAAATTAAGAGGAGCCAAAGCCCCCTCCCCCCCCAGCACTTCCTGCATCATGCATTGTCCCTCCTTAGGACTATTTTATCCTAACGGATTTTTGCAGCAGCCGCGCCAACCTGCTCTTGGGGACCGGGGCATGATAACTAAGGGTCTGGGTGGCACCTAGGGGGCCAGGCATTCCTTTACAGCGAAGCTGGCTTTGTCTGGTGCGGACATCCCCGAGCGAGGGTGCGGTGGCCGCGCTGGAGGGCCTCGCCCATTGCAGGGGTGCGATTCCTGTGACTCAGCTTTCGGGCCAGCCGAGGGCCTTCGCCCCACCCCGGGCCTCTTTGTCTCCTCACCAGGCTTCTCCTGAAATTGGGTGGGAGGTAAAGCACCCTTAAGTGATTCTTTTCAAAAAAGTTTCCTCACTGTAACATGCATATTTTTTCATCGCTGTAATTTTTGGTGAGCACCCGAATAAAATAACCGAAATATTTGCTGGTTGGAGGTTAATCTATCTGGATTTTATAGTGCACAACGCCTCCCCGCTTTGAAAAATAAGTCAAGTTCAAGCTCTGCTATTGAATTGCTGCCTGACAATAAGGAAGTTCTTTTACTTTCCTGTTCCTTATTTTCCTAAATACAAAAGCGATTGCTAAGGAGGCCCGTGTCCAGTGCCAAAGACTGCAATCCCATCATCTCTAAAATCGAAAGATTAAAATGTAACAATCTCACTCTGTTTTGAAGAGAGCCTTTTCAGCACAAGATGTTTTTGAAGGGCCCTTCTAAGTTACATCCGGAAATATGGGAGATTTCGATAGAGAAGAGCAGTTTTCAAAATGGCACCTTGCCTGTGAGTACCAGGGACCCCCTTGCCTCTGGAATCAGTCGCGAACACCCTGCCCTGTGCCCGCAAATGGCACGTGAAAGCAGAAAGACCCGCGGGTCGGAAAAGACCTACTTGAGATTATTTTGAGACGCAAAGCAGTACGCACAATACTTTTTATCCCTTTCCTCATCCTGAGGAAATGCTTCCAGAAACCCCTTGCTAGTCGTGTTTATGGCAGAGGCTTTTGTCCTGTGGGGATTAAAGTCAAGTGTTAGACAGACCCTCAAAAGCCATTGCAGGAGCAGCTCGGACTTCCCCATTTCTTTATTCACTTGACTTCCTTCTTGGGGTGGGGGAGGCGGGAGGGGGGGCAGGGGCAGGTGACTGTCTCCTCAGTTCATGCTCTGGTGGGTGGTGGCCATTCTGCTCTCTAAACAGGATGTCACCTCTCTGGTTACACCTCCCCCCTGACCCTACCCTAGTTGACTGGCCTGAGAGCTCCCTTCACGGGGAAAGCTCGTTCAAGATCATGCAGGATGAATTTTTGGCCTGTGGCAGCAGGCAGTTGCATGATACACCGTCTCTGTAAGTTCCATGATTCCATGTTGCCTCATCCAGCTGGCGTCAGAAATCACTTCTTTCCCCCCCCCCCCCGGGTGTCTCTGGATACAAAGGAAGGCCACTACCAACCCAGTGCTGCTTCTCCCCAAGGCCTTTTCCTTAGAAAGGCTTAGGCCTTACAGAGCCATGTCTCCAGAAGAGACAGAGGAGTGGAAATTTGGAAATGCGTGGAGAACGTTTCTCGTCTGGTAGCAAGCTGCCTTCCGTTGTGTTTGGATGTTGACAGAAAAAAAGAAGGGGACTCGTTAAAAGGAAGAGAGTCTTCCATACTGGGCTGGCCTTGCCCCTGGTCAGCGACCTGGAGAGAGCCTGGGGGGGGGTGCGGGGGAGGCAGATGAAGGAGAACGCAAACTAAAGGAATATTTTTAAGGGTTGTGTGACCCTGGCCATGTGAATTAATTTTTCAGGGCCTGAGTTTTCTCATCTGTAAAATGGGATCATTGCAGTAACCTACCTCATGGGGCTCATGGGGAGCCCTGAAGGCTTAGGACAGTGCATGACACTTAGTAAGTGCTTTGTATTATTGTTATTTAGGATGGAAAGTTGAGGGGAAAAAATTAATGTTTAGTGTTTGGAATTACAAATTTTAGAGGTTTTTAGATTCGTCATTTCTCTTAAAAAGTACCAGTAAAAATGAGAGCTTCTGTTAGTTTTACAGCAAATAAAAACTAACAACCCCCGTTGGTTGATGCCTTGTAAGAGCCGGACACGGTCATGGGTGCTTTACGTTTGCTTCTGCCTTTCCCCCCTGCTGCCCCCCTCCCCAATGAAGAGAGGTTTACAGATGGGGAAACTGAGCTTAGAGATCCATCCTTGTGATAACTCAGCCGGTAGCCACTGTCTGTTATTTGTGCTAAGGGTTTCATAAAAGTCTTCAAACCCCCCCCCCCCGCCCCGCTCCGGGTCCCCCAAGTCTGCGCCTGAGAATCATCAGGAAGCATGTGAGGGGACAGGCTGCTTTGTTTCCCGCAGCGCCTGGGAGAGGGCACTTGCTCAAACAGTTAGGGCCTTGCATTGAACTGACTTGCTTGAGTGAGGAAGGTTCCTGAACCCGGCTTGGCCAAACTCTGAGCCTGTGGCTCGAGCCACCTTGCTTTCTTCCCCGGATCGTTCAGACCTGTCGGTATTAATGTTTCACATGTCAGGGTTACTTCCCGCCTCACAGAAGCTACCGTTCTAAGTGGGTTTAGCGTGTGCTGGGCACGACCAGCATGGAGGTGGGGGTTTTCAATCCCGAGTGGAAAGACAGAGGCTGAGAGCAGCAACAGAACCGCAGGGTGCGCTCCCACAAGCTCAGGGCTCTCGGGGAGAAGAACCCACCCGGCACCCATGTGCCAAGAGAGCCCGCCTTGGACGGTGGCCCCCCTCCAAAGCCCATGCCCGGTGCAACCAGGAAGAGGTGTCAGGGCACACTCTGTTTTATTTCCCTTTCCAGGGTAGGCCTGGGGCACATGTGTAGCTATTTCCAAGGCTGGAGAAGCAGCCACAGAGGTCTGGGTACATGAAAAATTAGTCCTATTACTTTTTAACCTATTAAATTCTGTGCAGAGCGCTGAAAGGAACAGAAGAAAGTGACCACAGCAAGGCTCCCAACCCTTCGCTTTCTCGAGCCCAGGTCCCTTTGTCTCGGTTTCAGGGCCTCCTACCATCTGCCCTCCCCGCCTGCACCCCACTCTCCCCGGTGACCCTGCAATCTCAGTTGGTTCAGGTAAATCCCCTTAGAGGCACAGCCCGAGTCCCCTCCCTAACTAACGACAGGGAAGGGATATTCAGTGGGCTCTCTGTATACCATATCTAATGCAATTCTCACCCTCTGCAGTGGGCATTTTACTACTGAAAACCCTGAAGCTCAGGGAATCTAAGCAAGCTTGCTCGCGATCAAACACACAGGCTCTGTCTCCCGAGCCTCTGCACGCCCAACGGGGCCATCTGTCCCCGACCTGAGTGTGTCTCCAGGACTCCCACCTGCGGCAGCTCCACCCTGCGCTCAGTGTGATGGAACAGAAGGTTCCCTCGGCTAGTGTGCTAAAAATGAATGCAGGAGACCGGCGAAGCAGAGAGGAATCAAAGAACGCTCTAGAGAATGTCAAACGTGCCCGCTAACTCTCCTGTTCACTTTGTCGATCCGATGGAATCTTAGAGCCAAGAGGAACTTTCAGGGGGATCTCATTCAACCCAGTTCCCTGCCGTGGCTTGAATTCGCCTCTACAACATCCCCTCCAAGTGGTTGCTCAGTCTATGCACAGCAAGGGCAAGAAAAAGCAGGCAGAGAAGCTTCAAGCATATACGGGGGCGGTAGGTAGCTTTGTTTGGCTGGGGCTTGTGCAGAATAAAAGTGACAGGAAATAAGGTGGGGAGGCAGGTGGCAGCCAGATTCAATAATAACAGTAATAATAATAATAATAATAATAATTAATAAGAACAACAGCAGCAGCAGCAGTCCTGTCTGTAATGCTAACATTTTCTGAGTGCTTACCATATACAGGGGAGCTCTCCATGCATAATCTCCCTAAACCCTTACACAACCCCATGGCAGAGGCACTGTTATGTTACTCATTTTGCCAATGAGGGTGTCCTGGGGAGATTAAATAATTTACCCGAAACCACACAGCAAAAACCGGAGGCAGGGTTCGAACTCAGACTGGCTGGCTCAGAAGCCGCCTCAGTTAAATATTCCGCTTTTCTGGAATCCTAAGATAAGGCCCTTAGTTCTTGTTGTATAGGCCAGCTAAGGGTAAAGTTCTGTCCCATCACAATAAACCATCCAACGTTTCCATCACTAAAACTTTGAAACACAGATATCATGGTCATGTATCATATAAATTAAAAAGTTGCCTGCTTCAATTGTCAAATGATTTCATTACACAAATTCAGTCTGCTCTCTGCCTCATCCTACAGAGCCCAGTGCACTCGCAATAAAGGGAATTCTTATCTTGAACATTGGCCGTTTCACACAGCTTTTCACTACTTTAATATTTTTCCCAGCAGTCATTCATATTACACTGGTTACAAAAAATTAGCAGGTCAAATCACATAATTGAAAGGGGAGGCATTACATACTCCTGATGGCCTTCTGTGTTAAAAGTGATACACTTTTTATTCTGTCGTGAAGCAGAACTATCATTAGCAAGTAGTAAGTGTTTATGTATTTTAATGTGCTTCTTCTGGGGACGTCAGTGCTTTTTAAATAGAATATAGCTCCCACACCATCAGCAGAAGGTGGCTAATGGCTTCGTGGCAAGGAAAATGAAGCACAGGTGGGCACTAGATTTGATCACATAGGCCAAGATCAACCTCCTTGGCTGACCCAGACCGTCTCCCCTCTGCAGGGCTGGCTCCAAGGGCGTGTGACCTATGCAGTGGCACAAGGCCCCCACACTCCCAGAGACCCTTTGCTCAGCTTCGCGCTCTGCTGCCGCCATCTTGAAACTGTTGATCATTTTGAACAAAGGGCCCCACCCTTTCATTTTGTACCAGTTATGAAGCCAGTCCGGCCCCTCTCATTCTCTGTGTGCCCCCAATGCCCTCCCTAGCTTTTCCTAGGACCCAGGGACGGGCCCATCTACTCACGTGCCCCTTCCTCTGCCTGCAATGCCCTCTCTGATCCTTCCCGCATGTGCTACCCGGGTGTGAGAAGGTCTGAGTGTGTGCACGGGATGGTTCGGCCTCTGCGCCCTCTGCTAAGCTTCCGTCTGAGCCTAGTTGCCCTTGGAGCTGGCGATCACCACACGTTTCTAGGGCCTGTGCCAGGGACGCCCACCAGGTCTCCTCCCTTCCTTTCTGCCTGGCAGTTTTGTCCTGTCCAAGGGATGCTTGCGGCTCTTAGCTTCCTCGCATGTCAGAATTCCCGGGCGTGTGCCAAGGCCAGGGAAGGAGCCAGCCTTTACTGCCATCTCTGCCCACTTCTCCAATGCTCTCTGATGCCTTCACTCACAGGAGGCTTCCCTGCGGAGGAATTCCACGGATAGAATTTGCACCCAAGCCAGAAGAGGAGGATGTCATTTTCTCACACGAAGGCCAAACGCGGGGCAAATGAAAGTACCAAGAGAGGATGCTTGAGTTCTAGGCGTCTACTGTGCCATTTATAGCCAGGACTCAATTGTCTGAACTGGTCAAGATGATATGGACAATTGAGATTCACAGACCCTACAGTTACTAGGTCGCACTTTAGCAAATAGATTCAGTGAAAAGCATGTATTCAAACAAATACTTGTCTTCGTGGCCATAGCAACACCAATCCAATGAGCCAAGAGGTGGAAGGAGCCGAGTGCCCATTGATGGATGAATGGATAAATGAAATACGGTGCAGTCATCTGATGGGACAGCATTCCGCCATAAAAAGGAATGAAGTCGGTGCACGCTACAACATGGATGAACCTGGAAAGCATGCTGTGTGAAAGAAGCCGGGTCCCAAAGACCACACACACATGGCAGTATTCCATTTCTGTGAAACATCCAGAATGGACAAATCCATAGAGAGAGAAGGAGATTAGAGGTGGCCGAGGGCTGAGAGGGGGGAGCCAAGGGGAGCAACCGCTGTCTGGGTACAGGGTTTCATTTTAGGGTGATGAAAATGTCTGGGAACTAGACAGAGGAGGGGGCTGCACAACAGGGTGATGTATGAAATGTCACTGAATTGTTTGCTCTCAAAGTGTTAATTTCATGTTATGTGAACTTTACCTCGATAAAAAAAAAAAGTTGGGGGGGTGTAAAAAGAGAGAGAGAGGAAGTAAGAAAAGTAAATCATAGTCCCATTTCCTCACACCCCTGTGTCTGGTTCAGAGGAAATGGGAGGGGACTCAGGGGTGGGGTGAGAGTCTGGTTCTTAACTCTTTCTGTGCCGTGCCAATCTGGTGAAGCCCAGAGACCCTATCTCAGAATTATGTACATACCTAAAATTAAAAAAAAAAAAAATGAATGAAAGCAATTAGATTGCCATACAGTTACCAAAAGAGTTTTATTAAACACTGTGATGGAGTCATTTACGTGCTGCTTTGTGCATTAAATCACACAATCCCGTAGTCGGTCTCAGATCCAGCATAAATTCAAAATAGTGGGGCGTGTGTAGATATCTGCAAAATGTTAGCAGATAGAAAAATATCTGTGGTGTCTGTTGTTGACACAGTCACAGGAACTGCTAATGCTAGAGAGTTTCCTTGTCGTTATGGACTTGAACGTTTGTCTGAAGGAAGGCACTGTCCGTAAGCCAAGCAAGAAGCAGGTTCGCGTTAGGAACTAAATGTGCCCGCACCTTGATCTTGGATTCCCAGCCTCCCGAACGGTGAGAAGTGCATGTGTGTTGTTTGAGCTGCTCGTTCCGTGGTATTTTGATATGGCAGCCCACGCTTAGAGACTTGCTTGCAGGCGTCCCTGAAGGAAATGCTAACACTTAGTTAGAGGTGAATGAAAAGATGTAATTTTTTCCTTTCTAAATTTATGGACTCCCTGGATTCTCTGCAAAGCTCTCTTGGATGTCTGTGCACCCTAGTCTATCGAAGGGAGAGGGTCTCTCAAATGAGAAAAAGTCACCAACAGAATTTCTGAGAGGGAATGGAAGAGATAATGGGGTGGCTACCAATGAACCAGATAAACCACCGAATATCTGCTTTGGAAATGTAATTTACCATTGCCTCCTGCATCTTCTCGTCCCAGCCTCAATTCCACGGTCCATACCAGCGGCTTACTCAAAAGGGCTTAGGCACTAGCTCAGAGCAACCTGTCAGTTGGACAACAGTTGGGGGAAAAAAAAAAAAAAGACCAGCTTATAGGTGTCACCTTACATCTTGGGCTCCAATAATTCCTTATGTAACACGAGTCGCATTTATCTGGTGTTTGTGAACTTTGTCAACGCACTTTTGCATCTTTTGTGTCATTTTATCCTTAAAGCAGCCTTACGCTGACAAAGGGGCTAGGTATTGGTATCAATTTTTTGCAGAGGATGAAACCCAGCACAGAGAGGTTAAGTGACCTGCCCAAGGGCATTCAGCTGGTTAGCAGAGCCACGGCCAGAAACCAAAACTCCTTACTTTGAGCCGTGGGCCTATAGTCCTTTCGGCATGATTTTAGGAGCAGGAGGTCAAATACTTCAGGAAGCAGCTTATTCGCGTCAGATGAGAAGGAGCCCAGGCCTGTCCTTTATGAAAGTCAGGCATCTAGGAGCAATGTCGTAGCTCCCTAGAGGACGATTTGTTGGTACTGGATGCTAGCAAGCAGCAGCACTCCTGGTTTTGTTGTGCTCGTGGCAGGGACGGTGATGGTAGTTTGTGCTTGGTTACTTAGTTTTGTCATCCAAGAATCCATTGCCCAGATTTGAACCTGCATGCTAGGCTTCCGAAGACCTAAATTTCCTCATTCATGGAAATGGCTTTCCTGACATACCACCCCCATCCCCCTTTTTTGACTACCCGTCGTCCTCGGCACAAAGAAAAAGCATACATTTGGACTTAAATCTTTCCATTTTTCTGTCTACTTACAGACTGGGGCACAATTTTAGTTTGGGCCAGAAGGAGGTATTTTAATGTTTGAACATTGTATTTTGTACTCTACAGAGATGTTTGCACAAATGTCTTACTCTTATAGCTAGGAGGCTGGATCTGGTTTTGCGTCATAAACAAATGTGACTGACCTTGGTCTAAACCCTTCCCATTTCCCAAGTGGTAGGAGTGTCTTTGTTATTCCCGGTGAGCCCCTTGGACTGTGCCTGATTGTTTATGATAATGAGGTGGCTTACGGAAAAGTTGCAAAAATACAATGAAGAATTCCTGTACACCTTGCCCCCTGATTCATCAGTTGTTAATATTTTGTTCCATTTGCTTTATCATTCTCTACGTTATCTTCTAAACCCCGAGAGCAAGTTACGAATCTAACAAAAAGCAAGACATCCTCCGACACAGCCACATTCCCATTGCTACAATACTGCTATCTACAAATCTTATTCAAATTTTGCCTATTAGCCCAATAACGTCCTTATAGCAATTTTTTCTTCCGGTCCAGATTCCAGTCCAGGAGCATGCATTGCATTTAGACGGCACGTCCCTTTAGTGTCTTTTTAATTTAGAACTTCCCCAGCCTCTCTGGCTCTTCCACGACACTAACATTTTTGAAGACAACAGGCCACTTGTTCTGTGGATTTCCCCTTCATTTCGGTTTGTCCGATGTTTCCTGATGATTAGATTTGGGCTTTGCCCTTTTGGCAGGAATCCTACACAAGGGAGGCTGTGACCTTCTCGGGGTCTTGAGTCCAGAGGCGCATGATGTCGGCCTGACCCGTTATTGGCGGTGTTCACTTTGAGCACTTGATGAAGGTGTTACCTGCCAGGCCTCTCCACTGTGAAGCTATTCGTTTTTGAGACCTGCTCTTTCCCACATCTCTACTGCCTACGTGGTGCGGCCGTGTCACCTGTCTTCACAGAGTGCCGAGCTCAGGGTCTCTGTGCATTCAGGCCGCCACAAGGAAATCCCACAGACTGGGGCGCTTACAAAAAACAGACGTTTATTTCTCGCAGTTCTGGAAGCGGGCCATCCAAGATCGGGGCCAGCGTGGTCGGGTGAGAGGCCTCTTCCCAGTCACGGACTTCTTGTCCCACTCAGGAAGGCTCTGCCCTCCTGATCTAGTCACCTCCCCAAGGGCCGCCTCCTGCTATCATCATCATGGGGGTTCCGATGTCAGCATGTGAATCGGGGGGAGACACGAATATTTGGACCATAGCCCTCCGCACTGGTGGGATTAGGTGTAGCCTCGGGGGAGGTGAATTTCTCTCCCCACCCCTCACAAGCCCACGTGAGAGTCTGTGGCACTGAAGGAAACCGTGTCAGTGCCGACCCCACTTGCAAGTGACTTTGATGTCACTGGAACCACCCCACAGGATTCAGAGTGCACCCCGCTTCCAAAGGAGAAAATTAAAAGAATAAAACATGGCCAGTTATCTTTTCACAAAGTAGGCCCATGAAGGTCTTACCCTAGCCACGGGAAATGGGGCTTGTTTGCTCCACCGGCTTGCTGAGCACTGCCAGGATAGACTTCTGTCTCCAAGGACAGGCCAGAAAGCTGCAGGCTGCCCTTCCAGCCAGTGCTCCTATTGCAGTGTTTATGGTCCCCCGAGGGCCCTCAACGAGGCCGGCATTGAGTAGGTGTTGTGCATCATCCAGAGTCCAGGGGACTTCACCTGTCCTGCTGGGGGGACGTGGGCTGAGCAGCTGGCGGGGGGGGGGGGGGGCCGGGGCTAGGAACAACCACACGGGTCATCCAGAGTGCTTGCCAGAGCCAGGCACTGTCCTGTGGCCCTTTTGATTCCCCGAGCGACTGGGCTGGGTAAAGAGAACACCCCATCTTACAGAAAAGAAACGGGCTCCAAGACATAACATGCCCCAGGTCACTCGCTGGTCAAACGCACCGTTTGATGTGATCATTTCAGTTTTCTCTTTCAGCATTTTATTTGCATTTTCCTCCCTCAAGCAGGGGCAGCAAGTAAGAAGGGGAGATCTCAGACATCGCAGAAACTATTCCCGGGCCTCGGACTGGGCCAGTTGAAATTGGGTTTTCTGGGTTTTGTTTTGCTTTGGTGGGAAGCACACTAACATTTGCCCTGCTGGCCACTTGTACTGCTTTCTTGGAGCCTTTCCGATCACCCCATGGTCTTGGTCTTAGGGTGCTTATTTTATTTTTATTTATTTATTTATTTATTAATTGTTTTTAGATTTTATTTACTTACCTGTCAGAGAGAGAGAGCAAGCGCGTGCGCACAAGCAGGGGGAGTGGCAGAGGGAGAAGCACGCTTCCCACCGAGCACAGAGCCCAATGCGGGGCTCGATCCCAGCACCCCGGGATCACGACCTGAGCCGAAGGCAGACGCTTAACCCAGGTGCCCCAGGATGCTTATTTTACAGATGGAAAGACTGAGGCCCTGCACATCACTATTGGCCAGTGCCTGAACTAGGATGGCATCCAGCTCTCTCACGTTCCAAAGTCTGGCCCCTAAGCCCCTCCTCACTGAGTCAGGATTAATACGGGAAGATGCCCCTGGGTTGCAGGCTTTCAAATGCAAATCAGACAACCAGGCCCTCTCTGCCCCCATCTGACTGACAAAAATGAAAATGTTGAGTACTGTCTGAGGTTGGGCAGAAGGCAGGGAAAGAAGAGAGAGAGCCGCGCTCACGTGCTCTTGCTGGATTTGTAAACTGGTATAAAGACTTTTCAGGGGTACCAGCCGCTCTCACAGTCGAAACAGCATTTCCAGTTTGATCCAGTGGTTCTACCGCTAGAAATGTTTTCTAGGGCCATATTCGGACACATATGCCAAGATATGTGTCTATATATTTGTACACACGCACATACCTATATATCCTTTCCCCATAGCATTGTAGGTAAGAGGAAACGCTAGAATTAACCTAAGTGTATATTAATTAGGAAATTAGTTAAATACATGATAGAGTACCCAAACAATGGAAAGTTATACAGCCACTAGAAAATGACCGAGGGGCCCCTGGGTGGCTCAGTCGGTTGAGCGTCCGACTCTTGGTTTTGGCTCAGGTCATGATCTTGGGGTCCTGGGATCGAGCCCCGCGTTGGGTTTCCTGCTCAGTGTGGAGTCTGCTTGGGATTCTCTGTCTCCCTCTCCCTTGGCCCCGACCCCTGCTCGGTCTCTCTGTCTCTCTAAATAAAGCAAGAAAAAGATTGAGGCAGCTTTACTCATGATGCCATGGAAGGATAGCCAAAGTACACTTTTTTTTTTTTTTAAAGATTTTATTTATTTATTTGAGAGACAGAGAATGAGAGAGATAGAGAGCACGAGAGGGAAGAGGGTCAGAGGGAGAAGCAGGCTCCTCGCTGAGCAGGGAGCCCGATGTGGGACTCGATCCCGGGACTCCAGGATCATGACCTGAGCCGAAGGCAGTCGCTTAACCAACTGAGCCACCCAGGCGCCCCAAAGTACACTTTTCTTTAAGTTTGTTTGTTTGTTTAAGAAATCTCCACACCCAACATGTGGCTCGAACCCAGGACCTTGAGATCAAAAATCACATGTTCCACCAACAGAGCCAGCCAGGCGCCCCTCATGTATACTCCTGAGTAGAAAAAAGAGAACCTTATAAATATCGTATGATCTATCTCTGTGTAATAAAAAAAGTGAGGTTATAGAGACAAGTTCCAGAAGGGAATTTTAAGAACTATTAACAGAAGCGACCTCTGGGGAAGGGGAATGGAGAATCTTCTACCACTTGCATTTTTACTGGAAGCATGTATTACTTTTACATTTTAAAATATTTAAAACACCATTTATGTTTTACCTTCATCTTTTATATATTTAAAAATATTATTTGTGTCAATAATGGGGGAGCCTGTGCACGTGTGTGGAAAGGGGGCATTTGGGAAATCTCTGTACCTTCCACTCAGTTTTGCTGTGAATGTAAAACTGCTCTAAAAAATAAAGGCTATTTAAAAATAAAAAGTAAAAAAATATATATATATTTGTGTATTTTCCTGCCCCAGAAATTTCATGAAACCAACACAAAGGCAGTTGAGTATGCTTTTGAAAGAAATAGACATGACCTTGGACTTGGGGTTTCTTTAGTAAGAAAACACCTCTGGAAGGAAGTGAAACACACAGCCAAGACAGAGTAGGGGCACTTCCTGCTTATCTGCAATTGAAGGACTTCTGTTCTTAAAGGGGCAGGAGGACAGTTACTAAGACTATAACCCTCATAATCCTAAATCAAAGGGACTGTAGACAGGTCTGCAATAGGCCTCCTTTCTAGAATGCAGCTGAAGCACACACCGAGTTCAATTACAGAAGCTATGTCTTCCATGTTTCCCTGTAAAATGCCATCACAATGTTACATTTTGGTGAACCGAATCATATTTTCAGTGAGGTAGAGAAGCTATTCTTTGAATCATGCAACGATGTGTGTGTGTCAGAATATTCATGTATTGGATTTCTCTAAGTAGAAGCACCTCTAGCCGGGTTGCACCACCATAAATTTGTACAGATGCTTCATTTTAAATGTTACCAGTATTTTGCATCTGCCAGCTCATTCCTGCCTCCTGGCAGCCCCAGAAGGGTACGACTGGGCAGCTGCATCCCATCTACAAATGCAAAACTGGGGCACATGGTAAGTGACTCGTCCAAGGTCTCTGGGCATGTGGTGAGGCCAGAAGTGGGTCCCAAGCCTAGCAGGTTGGCCTCTGGCCTGGTGCCCCGGCAGGGGAGGAACTGCGGTTTCCTGGACTTTCATCATCCGTCCATCCGTTTATGTGCAAGTAACTTTCCACTGACTTCTCCTATGCCGACCTAGAGAGTTCAGTGCTAAGGCAGCCCTGAGGTGAAGGTTCTGAGGAGGGAGGGGGCCACGTGGGTAGCGGACGTGGTGAGCCTGGGAAAGCAGGTGAGGCGGGTGGTGCAGGAGGGGTGTCTGCCTCCCTCTCAGCCAGCCCCCCCCCCCCCCCCCCGGCTACCCCCGCTGGCTTCAAGAAGGGAGGGAGGAGCCACACAGCGGAGGTGGCTGTGGGGAGGAAATGGAGCACATTCACAGCCTGTTCTGCCAACTGCTGTTCTCCCGTGTGAATTATGGGATGATTGGATAAGTCGAGCAGAGCAGCCTCGCACCCACCCTGTGATCCCCATTATGGACGTTGATTCCAATGCCCCGGGGAACAACCATGAAGGCTTGCCCCCCCCCCCTTGCTCCCCTGAGAGTGCTGTGTGCGGGTTTAGCAAAATAGGCTCTTCTCCCCTCTCTCTCGGCTGCCCGCCTCACCCCAGGAGGGTGGTTAGATGTAGCCAATCAAAATGCAAAACAGTCAGTTAAATGGGAATTTCAGATGAATAACAAAGACTTTTGAGGAAAAGTTATCCTGTGCAATATTTGAGACATAGTTAAAAATTATTTCTCTGAAATTCCCATTTAACTGGGAGTCCTATATTTTATCTGGCAACCCTACCTTGGTGGGGGGGAAACAGGCCCTTTCACAGACTGATCACTACTTTAGCTGTCTGTCCATCCAGATCCACTGAAACACAGACACACACACACAGACACACACACACACAGGCCTTGGTAAGTGTCAGGCCTCGGTAAGTGTCAGGCCTCACGGTCCTGGCTTAGGAGCTCCCGCCAGCCCTGCCCCAGCTGGGTCTGCCGCCTGGGGCGGGGGGGGGGGGGGGGAGGGGGGAGGGTCTGAAGAGAATGGCATTGGGGGAGGGGGCTGAGAGCTCAGCCCAGCAGAGTCGTAGGCCACGAACTCCTAGGGCAGATGGGAGCCACCGACTGATAAATGTGCCCTCAGGGCTTGGAGCTGGTCGGCCAATAGGGCCCTGCATTCAGACCAGAAGCCGAGTAAGCAGAAAGACTTCCCTGAACCCCCTAAGGCCTGGCGAGGTCAGCGTATTTAGCGGAGGCTCCTCCCCTGCAGAGGCCGGCTTCCGCCCTGGGCTCCTGGCCGCCGGACAAAGGCAGGATTCAGACCCAGGAGCAATAGGGAGCTGGCTCCCGGGGACACAGAAAGCTCCACACGCTCAGCCCGTCAGGGTGTCATTCAGCAGAGAATCCACTAAGTGCCAGGCAGTGTGCTGTCGCGACAACACAGTGCCTGTACGTGTGGACTCTGTTCACACTCAACTTGATTGAGGTTTCATTTACATAAAACATAGTGCATTCATTTTATGGCTGCTTAAGATGGGTACTGGCGAGCACGCGTGCCTGTGGAACCACCATCCCAAACGAGATACAGAATTTTTCCGTCAGCCCAGAAAGTTCCCTGTCTGGCAGCCATTTTAGAGACTTGTGCTTAAATGCCGGCCTGGGGGGAGGGGGGGCGGTGAAAGCCTTCTTTACTCCCTGGGGCAGAATGCCCTCCTCATACTCCTGTGCCTCGGAAAGTCTTCTCTTGTGACGTTTGTCCCTGTTTTGCCGCTTGTTTCTTCCCTGTCTCCTCTCCCTGTCGGGCTGGGCCCCCTCAGTGGTGGACCCAGGTCTTTTTTCTCTCGGTATCTCCAGCGCATAACAACATGGGGCCTGAATGAGTGCCTGTGGAATGCTCGGCCACAACCATTCTGGGGCAGCAAAATTCCAATCCCGCATCATGAAAAGTAGCGAGACTGTTATTAATCCAGAGAGCTCCTCTTTCAAAACAGGTACGGATGTAGATCTGTTTCTCCTCTCCTCTGTGGCCTTGCTCACCTCACCTCAGGTTGCTGAATCTGTCCAAAACCGTTGTCAGCCCATGTGGGAAGAAAAGCCCATGAGCCCTTCTTTCTAGGCCTTCCAGGCTTGACCTTTGTGGCCCACGGGGGATAGACACGTAATAATAATGATAATATAACTTCATGTAGATGTTTCTGATCTTAAATGTCACTCGGGATCATTGTGGATCATCTAGAGAATATAAGTGACATTAATGGCCTCCTTTCTGCAAGCCACGGACTAGTCAAGGCATTGCTCAGTAACACAGTAGGACTGAGGTAAGAACTAGTATTGTTACCCCCATTTGAGAGAAGGGATCCAGGTTACCCTAACTTGACCAAAGTCCCACTGCTAGTGAGTGGGAGCTGGGATTTGAGCCCAGGCAGCTGGGCCTGAGGTGCCCCACTTCTCAGGGCCCTACCAAGTTTGAGAGAAGAATATGGTAGAGATTTAAAGAAGATTTTGGGGGGGGGGGGTTGTATTTAATTGTATGGTTTCCTCTGAAATGTACAATTATTATAGGACATAATTACCTGCAAATATGAGCTATAGGATACGTGATTATATCATAATCAAAGAATGGATAAATGCCTCGGAAAATCAGAAAGGAAGATTTCAGGGGGAAAAAACCCAAATTGAGAAATGACTGAGTTTATAGACAGTAACAGCTGTTCTTTTTAGGAAATTAAACTGATTTTTTTTTCCTTCTCAAAGAGTTTCTACTTCCTCAAGAAATGTATCCTGTTTGCTGTGTGCTCCAAGGCAAACTTTGTGTATGTGATTAACGTGCTCAGATGGGCCTGATGTCCTCAAAACAAAAGGATAGGCCATCAGGCATCAGAAGCTTTTTCTTTTTCCCCTCGGTCCTTGATATCCAGCTTGTAACCCAAACCTGTCATTTCCATTTACCCCGAAGTTGTCTGCTTCTCCCCGTTTCCCCTGCCCCTTCTCCAGGAGCCCCGCTTCATGGCGCCCCCGAGTGTTGCTGTACCAGCCTCCTCTAGGGGGCGCTCTCTCCCCAGTCCGCCCTGCTCCACCCTGCCCCCTAGGGTAAGTCCCCTGACCTGTGTCCACATGGCCTCCAGCTTCTAAACCTTCCGGCGCTCCCCAGCACCAGCAGCTTCAAGTGCAAGGGCCTCCGGAGTGCCACAGCCTGGAACCAGGACTACCCGCCGGCACATTTCTCTTTCCGCCAAGTCACCACAGCGGTAGCCACAAGGGTTTATCACTCTTTAGGCATATCCGTGTCCAGGCGTCCACTTCCGGACCATTATTCATGCTGTTCCCTCTGCCAGGAATGCATTAGTCTCACTTCCAACCTCACAACCACCTTAGGAGACGCCCATCGTAGCACAGATGCTAAGATAGAAGGCTCTGGAGTCAGACTGCCCAGGGCCGGCTTCTTGGCTGTGCAACCTGCGGGGTCACGTCGTGCGAGCCCCAGGCTTGGTCCAATGTTCTGCTGCTGCCATCAGGAGTTTTAGTCAGTTTGGAAGAAGGTTGCTGGGCTCACAAATTACGTAGCCGGCCCCTATTCCAACACTGATAAGCTGTATGACGGTATAATAAGGGTAATGGCGAAGGGCTTGAATGGGAAAGGGTGGGCTGCGTGGGAAGTGGTAATAAACGGGACCTGTCATGATCGCCACCTCACCGCTGAGGAAACAGGCGCTCGGGGACTTGCTCGGCAGCACACAGCTGTCACATGACAGAAAGTGACGCAATTCACTTTCACTTCCCGTGTCAACGTGAACTTTCCTAGGTAGCCCGGGCTCTTCTTAGCACGTGGTCACATCGGCTCCTAGGAGATCAACTATGTGACAGGACTCAAGGCCTGGCCAGACCTCTTTTATTCCTTTTTTCATAAGCCTTGAAAGCAAGCAGAGCACAGAGCGGCTCTTCTTCACGTTTGATAAATGAGGCCAGAGTAAACGAGTGACTAGCTCGAAGGCCCAAATCCGATACAGGCTTTGCTGAGACAAAGATGGGAGCAGCAGAGTCTGGGGCTCCGGGAACCCATCCATCATGCCTGTTTCTCTGCGCTCTGGAGCCAGAACCCTCCTTGCTCTGCGAAAGGGGCTGACGCACGCCGGGCTGGGGGCAAGGCTTTTTGTGCGGGTGCATGGGGGGACGGGGCCGTCTTGCTGTTTCCTGCACCTCCCGGGGCGCACTGGAGGGAGTGGGGCAGGTAGCTCCCGATGCCACCAAGAGCGGCTTTGAACGACCCCGCAGCATTAACGGCTCAGCGCCAGCATTTCTGGTGGCGACGAAGGGCTGGTTGCTATGGTCCGAGTCAAGCGTTCATTCATCTAACCCCACATTCAGGCTTGCTGGGGCTGGGGCTTATGCTCTGCTCCTGGGGAAGGTACGGCGCTGCTGGAAAGGCAGGCCAAAGTGAGAGCATGCTATCTTGCCCTCAGGGATGAGGCCGAGGATGCAGAACATAAGCACCTCAGGGTAAGTGCTCAAAGCCAGATATTATGGCAGCGCAGGGGAGAAAGCCCCGGCCTAGAAAGGGCAAGAAAAAGCAGCCTCCCCACCTTCCCCCGGAGCTGAAATGTGCACTGAGACTTGAAGAGGAAGAGGCCTAACTGAGCTCGGCTCTTTGGCGGCCGGAACAGTTGTCACACACTTAGCAACTTAAAGCCACACAAATGTATGCGCTTACAGTTCTGGAGGTCCGAAGTCCCAGGCAGGTCTCGTGGGGCCAAAGTCAAGGGACTGAAGACTGTGTCCCTCTCTGCAGGCTCTGGGGGGGCATCTGCTTTCTTGCCTTTTGGCTCGTGGCCCCTTCCTCCATCTGCAAAGCCAGCAATGTTGCCTCTCTCCGCCCCTCCGCCTGCCGTTCCGTTTCCCTCTGGTCTCCTGTTCCACCCCCCTCTTCCACGTGCAAGGGCTAAGGACCCTTGTGATGACACCGGCCCCACCTGGCTAACTCAGGACTCTCCCTACTTTAGGGCCCGCTGGCTAGCAGCCTTAATTCTAGCTGCAGCCTACCTACTCAACAGGTGCCAGGGATTAGGATGTGGCCATCTTTGGGGCGGCATTATTCTGCCCACCCTACCCATTTTTTGGGTCACTCACTCCGCAGCCTTCAGCAATTGGTTTCAGTCTCTCTGAGCCCGGAGGCTTCTCATCCCCACCCCGCCGTTGCACAATGTTGCCCTGAGAATTGAATGAGAGAGTGTCTGTAAAAATGCTTTTAAAAACGGGAAAGCCCCGGGTGGGCATAAAGGTTCCTCTGGGGTGAAGACAGGGGTGGTGTGATGGATCGTGAGTCCCCCATTCCATATTTGCCGGTGTCACCTCGGTAGCTTGCAGTCAGCCAGCGAACGCTGCAAATCAGGGTGCACCCTAACCCCCCCCCTTTAGACAACGTGGAAGTGTTTGAAGGTCAGCAAATACAAGTGCCTTGTTCCAAAATGGATAAAGTAAATAACAGGCCCCTATTCTCTGGGAGCAGTTAGTGGTGGCAATTCGAGAGAGAGAGAGAGAGAGAGAGAGAGAAAGGAAAAAAACACCTGACTTTGCTTTATGTTCAGTTTCAATCCGCTTCCTATCCCTCTGCCCCTGTGCTAACTTTCTCTGAACTAAGCCTTGGGTTTTATCTTAACTGTGCTCAAGGCATAAGGAATGTACACTAGTTGGCGGGTGTGAGAATTTCATTAACTCGGGAGGCCAGGCCACACATCTAACAATGGCATGCCGTCTTGGCGGCACACTGGCATCACCTGGGGATCTTGCCAAACTCCAGGCGCCCAGGTGGTATCCAGACCAGTTCCTCAGAACCTGGGGAGGGGCCCTGGCATCTGCACGGGCACAGGAAACTCCCAGGTGGTTTCCAGGTGCAGCCAAGGGCCGCCCCGGCAGTTTATTTTCCTCGCTCCCACTTTGCATTGCTGTTTCTCGGGTTTTCTGTTGTTTTTAAAGACGTTTGGCAAAAGCTTCGCATCCACTTACAACCGAAGGCCCTGGTTCGGCAGGAGGTGAAAGGGCTCAGAGCTTTTTATTTATTTATTTTCTAGATGTTTCAGGGATTAAGAAGCCCCACACCGAGAAAACCAGTTCTCCCAGCTTCGTGTGACATCACCCGGAGCCAATAAAAAACTTCCACTTGAGTTTACCAGTTAATGTCTAAATTGATGAAGCCTGGACATTGCTGGACAAACCGTGTAGGATTGGGGCCCCCCCCAAACTTTTTTTTTTTTAAATGAGGGAGAGCCCATTCTCCGATTTGCAGTCGACCCGGCCTTTCCTGAGCTCTCTTAGTTCCAACACGTTTGCTCCAAGTCTGTCGTAGTGCTGCTGGGAGGAAAATGTGAGTCCACAGCGAGGTGAGAAGCCGGGTTTCAGAGTCAACAAGGAGCCTTCCACGCCCTTGAACGCACTCTGAGGCGAAACCCAAAGCTTTAGACAGGCTGTTGCTGCCACCTATTGGCGGCAGCGAGTCATTGGTGTGGGACACCCCCCCAGCCCCCCACCCCCGCCCCGGAAAGAGTCGCCAGCCTCCCGGCGGCGGGCGGCTGAATCCCAGCCCGACTGTGCCCTGCGGTGGCGGTGACCTCCCCTGGCCGGGCCAGAGGCAGAAAGGGCTAGGCCCTCAGATGTAGCCGGTGGGGGTAACGAGAACGGGGAGGTGCGCTCACCTAGTAGCGTACATGATCTTTGGGCCGTGTTCATGTCACTCGTAAACGAGCATCTGAAAAGGTTAATGTGCATGTCATTTATATAAGAATGATATTATTAGTGATAATTGGTGATAGTGATATTTATTGGATCACCTTCCAGAATTTTATTCCACGTTTTTTTAAACAACAGCTAGCCAAGATTTACTGTGCTTGATACTCTGGGTGATACTGTAGCTATGAGTAAAAATTGTGGTCCCTGCCTTCAAGGAATTTATCATCTTGGCCCAGAGGGAGATGAGATCGCTGTGTCCAAGACAGAACAGCGAAGCGCGCTGATAACAGGAGCAAAGTGCTATCCACTGTGGAGGTGGAAATCATTGATTCTGAGTGTGCTACTTGGGTGATGTTTAGACCAGTAGTTCTCAGAGTGCGGTCCCCAACCAGCAGCAGCACCTGGGAACTTCTTAGAAATGCAAATTCTCAGGCTTGCCCCGGACTGTTTTATGTAATTTTATTTTTTTTTTAATTTTTATTTATTTATTAGAGCGCGCGAGTGAGAGAGACAGCAAGAGCAGGTGGGGGGAGGAGCAGAGGGAGAGGGAGAAACAGGCTCCCCTCTGAGCAGGGAGCCCAATGGGGGGCTCAATCCCAGGACCCCGAGATCATGACCTAAGCCGGAGGCAGCCGCTTAACTGATGGAGCCACCCAGGCGCCCCGCCCCAGACTGTTTTAATAAGCCCTCCAGCTGATGCACTCGCCAAAGTTTAAGAACCACTACTTCAGGGGTGCCTGGGTGGCTCAGCCGTTAAGCGTCTGCCTTCGGCTTGGGTCATGAGCCCAGGGTCCTGGGATCGAGCCCCACATCGGGCTCCCTGCCCGGCGGGAAGCCTGCTTCTCCCTCTCCCACTCCCCCTGCTTGTGTTCCCTCTCTCGCTGTGTCTCTCTCTGTCAAATAAATAAATAAAATCTTAAAAAAAAAAAAAAAAGAACCACTGCTTCAAAGAAAAGATGACATAAGATAAAAAGAGGCCTCAAAAGACACATAATACTTTTCCAATTAAGGGATGGCGGAAGGGCATTTATGCTACTGATCTCTTACATCGGCATAATGCATTACACCCTATTATCTAATTTGACCTTTACAACAGCAGGACATGAGACAGAGAGGGAAGTGCAAGAAGTTTAGGTTTGGAAGCAAATAAGAATTGGGTACAAATCCTCACTCTGACACAAAGCTGTGCCGGCTGGGGCACATCCCTTACCCTTTTGGAACCTGCTTTGTCACCTGTAAATGGGAACGGTGATATTCACGGGGGGGGGGGCAGTTCGGTAAAGATTAGATAGGATACATATAATACAGAGAGTTGTTGCTCACCAAATGGCTATTATTTCTACTATTTTTAAAAATATTTATTGATTTTAAAGAGACAGGGAGAACACAAATGGAAGGGGCAGAGGGAGAGAGAACGTCAAGCATACTCCCCGCTGAGCGTGGAGCCCGTCGCGGGGCCCCACCCCAGTGTTACAGGACCGCAGGGCTCTCATCTCACGGAGTCGAAGAATGAATCTCTCAGACACAAAAGGGTAAAGTGAAGTGAGAGTTTATTAAGTGAAGGTGAGAGCAGAAAGGAAAGAAAAGAGCTCTCTAGAGTGAGAAGGGTCCCGAATGGGTTGCCATGGGGGGGCTGTCACTGGCGGTCTTTTACTGAGGACTGACCAGAGAGCTTGGGGCCTTGAGATGGTTGTGCCATCTTGGTCTGAGCAGGGACTATTGATAACACTCTTAGGGACTTAATTCTTTTGAGGTTTGGCCATTTTCTATGATTACACTGTAGCCACCAAAGAAAAATACTGCCTCACACCTGGGGCCAGGTGGCCTGTTTCCTTATCTCTTGTCCATTCTGGCTTAGTGCTTCTGCCTGCCAGGAATAGTTTCAGAGCCCAGCCAGGGGCCCCCTACCTCTCTCTGCCTAGACCTTAATCCTTTCCTTATTCACCAGGACCCTGAGATCATGACCTGAGCCGAAACCAAGAGTCAGATGCTTAACCGACTGTGCCACCCAGGCGCCCCTTATTTATTATGTGTATAATCCCCTATGGGCCATGAGAAAACCCAAGCTTAATTGGGGACATGAGGCTGCCACTTGGGTTCCTGGAGACTCTCAGTCCTGGGCTGGTTTCCTTACCCCACAGTTTTCACTACAGATGGGTCCTCTACAGATGCCTTCTTGCTGTTCGTAGATTTATTCGCGTTTCTGGGGTTACCCAATGTGGAACTGTGGGGAGCTCCACTGTTCGGTGTGCAAATGGCAGCCACTGAGGCAGAGCTGGAACAGACAGAATTAAATCAAGAAGTAGCGAGAGGGCTGAGTCGCCCACAAACACTGGTAAACATCTTGCTTTCTCCTCCAAACAAGCCACTTTTGGGAAACAGGTATGCATAAACCCTCTCTTGTTTTTCCCAAGTTTAAGGACAAAAGTGGTCAACTTTCTATAACCTATAGCTATTGGATAGCGACTTGGACTCTTTCAAGAATTTAGTTAATTGGGGCACCTGGGTGGCTCAGTCTGCCTTCAGCTCGGGTCATGATCCCAGGGTCCTGGGACTGAGCCCCGCATCAGGCTCCCTGCTCAGTGGGGAGTCTGCTTCTCCCTCTCCCCCCGCTGCTGCCCCTGCTCATGCTCTCTCTCTCTCTCTCAAATAAGTAAATAAATCTTTAAAAGAAATTGCATTCACTTAGTATTTTAATATCCACTCATCAGTCAATAATGACCATCTTTATATAGTTCTCCACATGCGTCTGTATGTGTACATTAAACATACATGTACACATTTCATGGTGGTTTGCAATGCAAGCAGTATCGCTAGAGTATCCAAACTTGGCTGGATCTGGTTTGCTGATTTAATGGTGGAAATTCTTTCCAGATCAGAGACTAACCGCTGTAGTCATTCCCACTGGATTTAATATCTTTGAAGCCACAATATTCCTTAAGTCACTAGAGAGCTCATTCAGCCACAGCAAAGGTTAGCCCAATCAATGGAAGTACCGTGTCCGTTTTCAGTTCATGTCAAGCACTAAAATTACCCTTTATATGGCTACTAATGTTTTCGAAATGAACATGAATCACCTCATCCTAAAGAAGAATCTATCATTTTACAGTTTCATTATTTACTGCTTCTGACTTTATAATCTGCTGTATTGTCACTTCTCTCTTTAGAAGCAATAATGTGGAGACCTGGTAGGCCTAGTTCAAGGAGCCAATCACTGGGCTATAAAAGCCTCAAGGCATGTGGCCTAAATTATTATTTCTTTCTGCTTTTATTTATTTGAAAGAGAGAGCACAAGAAAATGGGAGAAGCAGACTCCCTGCTGAGCAGGGAGCCCGATGTGGGGCTCGATCCCAGGACCCTGGGATCATGACCTGAGCCGAAGGCAGATGCTTAACCGACTGAACCACCCTGGTGCCCTTCCTTCTGCTATTTTTTTTTTTTTAAGATTTTTTATTTTTTATTAGAAAGAGAGAATACAAGCAGGGGGAGCAGCAGGTAGAGGGAGAGGGAGAAGCAGGCTCCCTGCTCAGCAGAGAGCCCGACATGGGGCTCGATCCCAGGACCCTGGAATCATGACCTGAGCCAAAGGCAGACCCTTAACTGACTGAGCCACCCAGGCGCCGCCCCCCCCCTTTCTGCTTTTAAAACAAAACAATCCATGTCAGAATAGTGACTGCCAACATACACCTGGAAACATTTCCAGGGGCTCACCAGCTTGGCTGACTCTCTATCAGGCTTTCAAATCAGCATTTCCAAAGAGAAAGAGAGAACATTAATTCCAGCAGATGCCTTGCAAGAAAAAAAGGAAGCCATGGTCAAACAAGTTTGCGACACAGTGTAATATCGCTCCCTCTTGGAGATCACAATGCCTATTAGAAATACTATAATAACCAAGCAGTTCCCAAACTTATTTGACCTCGGAAACATTTTTGGTGGCGTGTTTACTAACATGGTATGGGATTAACTTGGGGAAACTTTGCTTTGAATGGGGCCATAGAACCTGCAAACCAGCCCATGCTGATACCGTCAGGAACCACCTTCTATGAGCCTGATTTCAGACTCACTGTTATGATGTGTTTGTTTATGGACCATCACATGATCTCTATACAGTGGTAGCCAACTTCTTCTGTTTCATGACCTCTTCCCTTGGCTCCTTCTCTGTCTATGTGCTCTGAACCACAGCCTGACATTCAGATAAGAATGCAAGTGACTGGGGCGCCTGGGTGGCTCAGTCAGTTAAGCGTCTGCCTTCAGCTCAGGTCATGATCCAAGGGTCCTGGGATCGAGCCCCGCATCGGGTTCGCTGCTCGGCGGGAGGCCTGCTTCTCCCTCTCCCTCTCCCCCTGCTTGTGTTCCCTCTCTCGCGGTGCCTCTCTCTGTCAAATAAATAAATAAAATCTTAAAAAAAAAAAAAAAAAAAGAATGCAAGTGACTCTTGCCCAGGCTCAGAGCCTCCTGGAATCAGCATCATGGCCTCCAAGATTGTTGGTGCTATATGGTACCCAAGAGTCAACCAGCATGCTTGCTACTGGGAGTGGGAAAGGGGAAAATGAAGGGGGAAGAAGCCCAGCCTCCTGCATAGATGTCACAGTGTGACATTTGACAGTGTGACCTCCTACTCATAGCGTATCTGTCCTAGTGCGCAGCTGGAGAAGTCTCTCTGAACTTTCATTCATTCATTCATTTGCTTGAGAAGTATTTACTGAGAGCCCTTATTGTGTATCAGGCATGGTAATCGACATTAGGGACAGAGTGATGGGCAAAAGGCAACTTCCCTCATCTCCGAAGCCTACAGTCCTAATGGAACACCCATGTGCTAATACCACTCCATCCATTTCACTATTCTCTACCCAGCCAAACTTGTGATAAATGCTAAGACGATAGTATAAGGGGGCACCCAAGTGAAACTTGGAAGTTAGGGGAAAGCCTCTCTATGTGACATTTAACCTCTTCCTGTAGGATGAGCAGGAAGTAGCTAAGTGAAGTCTGCAGGAAGAGGTGACTCAGGGCAGGGGCATGTGTGTGAGGGCTGAGGCAAGAGAATGTGGTTGTTCTCAGCATGAACCCAAGGCTACTGATGGGGGTGCTCAGAGCGGAGGCTGGAGGGGCAGGAAGTGGGAGGTCACAGAGGGCCTTGTGCATCTTGTTCAGGAGTTAAGGTTTTTAGACTTAATTCGGAAGTCACACCTTTGACAAGAATCCCTCTGGCTGCTGGAACTGGAGGTTAAACCCAGAGCGCTTGGTGAATGGTTGGGTGCGGAGTGAGATGAAAGAGTCAACAAGGAGCCTCGGGTTTCTGGCTCGGGCAACTGCACTTGGGGCTTTTCTTGCAAACCCAGACATTACTCTTGGTCATCTCTGCTCTTCTGGTGTTATCATTACTGTGATAACTAGGGAGTTATCCCTAAAATAGCCCAGATACAATGTCAAAGGAGAGAAGACTCGGAAGATAAGACAGAGAGGTCTTTTCTTTCTACTCTTAGAAATGCATTTCTCACTAGAAAAGAAATAAAAAGACTCAAACAGCTTCCCAATGGCAAAATTCTGCTATCATAAGTGGCATTTTGGTTTCTGTTTTTCTGTTAATATCTTATGAATTTGAAATCTAGTCTCTTCTCTTGGTACACTGGAGGGACATTTATAAAGACCATTTTCCATTTGGGGTCATTAGCACAGGAAGTCCTGAGATGTCCCCTTCAGGTTTAAAACAGTTATCCCCTGCCTTGTACCCTCCAAGACTACATGATTGCTGAGTAAGACATGGGGCTTTATCAATTCCCCCATTCCCTAAAGGTACTCAAGGGCAGAGGCGAAGAGAACACAACTGTGTAAACTTCTTTTGTACTCACTGGAAATGGCTGTAAGTTCAAGGATAATGACAGTGGAAACCTGGCCATATCACCATAATAGCTTTATTAATAGCTGAGAGGGAAATTGCCTTTATTCTTTCAACAATCATAAATGACCTTCCCATTCACAAGGGCATTTTCAACTTCCACGAAAGTCCGAGTAATTTCCAAAGAAGAAAAGCTGTGGTCATTTGAACTATGTCCCCTGGCCCCCCTCAAATTTTATGTCTAAGTCCTAACCCCTAGTATCTTAGAATGTGACCTCTTTTGAAAAATAGGGCCATCGCAGATGTCCTTAGTTAAGATGAAGCTTCACTGGAGTAGTGTGGACCCTTGATCCAAAATGACTGGTGTCCATGTAAGAAGAGAAGAGAGACATGGAAGGAAGACAGCCATGTGACATTGGAGGCAGAGATTGGAGCGATGTATCTACGAACCAAAGAACACCAAGGATTGCCAGCAATCACCGGAAGCTGGAAGAGTCAAGTAGCGACCCTCCCGTCAAGGTTTCAGAGGGAGCGTGGCCCTGCAGATACCTTGATTTCAGACTTCTAGCCTCTAGAACTATGAGACAATAAACTTACATTGTTTTAAGCCACCTAGTTCATGCTACTTTGCTATGGTGGCCCTAGGAAACTAATACAGTTGTAATATTTGAGAATACCTTGGAGGGCAAAACTGTTTGTGACCTTCATTAACTTTCGATTCTGTCAACAGAACACTACCAAACTGTGTGAGCCTCACATAGATCCATAATTACTAATGCTACTGAAAATTCTACCTTTTCCTTTTCCCAAAACAATCAGGAAACGAATGAGCTTCTACCAGACAAGGAATGAACGTGGCTTCAAGGGGAATGAGCTGTACCTGCCCCCCCACACACACCATTCTTTTGAGGGTGTACCTTCGTGGAATGATCCTGCTTTTAGGTATTTGTCCCCATGCCTCAACAAACTCAAGCATAAATACCGTCCTATAAACATCATGGTCATGGTCACAAAACAGGGTCCAATGTGACAAAGCTAAAATTGTCCTTGGCAAACTTGTGCTGATTTCCACTTTGTCCTTATCAAATAACACTATGACATACCATTTTGTTCAGTTGGGGTTTTTTTGAGAGAGAGCGAGCACGAGCGGAGGCAGAAGCAGAAGGAGAGAGAGAATCTCAAGCAGACCCCACGCTCAGCGCAGAGCCCAACTAGGGGCTCGATTCCAGGATGCTGAGATCATGACCTGGCCCCAAATCATGAGTTGGATGCTTAACCGACTGAGCCACCCAAGCGCCCCCATGTTGTTCAGTTCCTTAAAAACACATAATTAAAGATAATGCATCCTGCAAGGTTAACTAAGAGACTACTTAAGGATGGATGGTGCATTGGGGAGTTTTCTTCCCTTCCTTCTGAAGGGAATTTTTTAAGGCTTGGCTAATTTCCAGTTATTCTCAGGTAAATTTTCTAAGGTGCCTCTTCAAGATTCATACCTGTAGTGGAGAGAGGATGCCATAAGCTGTGGCAGAGGAACCAGGGGGGTAGTAGAGGTGGTTGTTTCCTTTGGGAGAACTGCATAAAGGGGACCAAGAGGTAGGCATTCTGGCTTTGTCTTCTGGGTGGGGGGTAAAGATAGATTTAATTCCTCTATTAATAATTACCTTAATATATAAACTTCATCAAAACTTTTTGCCCTTTGGTTTTTGTTTTTTTTAAAGATTTAATTTATTTATTTCACAGAGTGAGAGAGAGAGCACAAGCAGGGGGAGTGGCAGGCAGAGGGAGAGGGAGAGGCGGGCTTCCCGCAGAGCAGGGAGCTCAACATGGGGCTTGATCCCAGGACCCTGGGATCATGACCTGAGCCAAGCGCAGATGCTTAACCAACTGAGCCACCCAGGCGCCCCATGCCCTTTGGTCTTTACCAGAGGTTTTTTTTTTAAGTATACCCAAAAAAACCAGTGTAGATGGCAATTTCTTTTACATTATAGATCTATTTCCCTACTGTATATTTAACAAATGCTCGCCAGGTGACATGAAGTATTCTTAATCATTCAGGATTTACAGCAATGGCAATCGGCAGATACTTCAAATGCATCGAATTTGGCTGCATACTTTAAAAAAATGGTTAAGAAATAAAAAAATAACTGAAAATATCCCTCTTAGCCTTTAAACGTCATCTGAACCTTAGAGGTCAAATATTATAGCCAATATTTATAAAAGTCATTGTAAAAGAAAGACTAATGCAACCGCAGCATAATATAACCCTGTGGCAATGGATATATGATAAATCTAAATAGCAACTTGACATCAGAACCATGAGTTATAGTTACAAAAGTTCTTAGATATTGAAAAGAAGGTGTAGCAAGCCAGCTGTTAAGCTGGTCCACAATAATCCCTGCCTCCTGCTATTCACAATCTATGACCAAGATGGCAGGCCAACCGTGGCCATTTTGGTCATAGACTAGTTTCCCTGGACTGAGGTGATGACTCCCACAGAGCTGGCAGGACCTGCGATTTACTTCTAACAAACAGAATATGGCCCAAATGTTGGGGTATCACTTCCCTGGTTAGATTATCAAAGATGGTGACTTCCACCTTGCTAGCAACCTCTCTCTCTCGCTGGCTTTGATGAAGTAAGCTGGCACGTGGGAGAGATCCCTGTGGCTGGAAACGGAGAGCAGCCTTTGACCGACAGTGCGGGAGGGACTGAATCCTGCAAACAACCACATGAGTTTGAGCTTGCAAGTGGATCCTAAGCCTGGGAGATGCCTGTGGCCCTAACCGACGACACCTAGCCTGAAGCCTTTGAGAGACGCTCTCGCTCAGCGGAAGACTCAGCCAAGCCTCACCTGCACTCCTGACCAGAGATAGTAAGATCAGAGTGCGTTACTGTAAGCCGCTAAGTTT
Source organism: Callorhinus ursinus (assembly GCF_003265705.2). Taxonomy (NCBI): domain Eukaryota; kingdom Metazoa; phylum Chordata; class Mammalia; order Carnivora; family Otariidae; genus Callorhinus; species Callorhinus ursinus. Next base: position 34,580,447 of record NW_027397078.1, read on the forward strand.
GGGGGTAATTTGTTACACAGCAATAAATACCTAAGACCGAAGGGTAATTGCTTTGCATTTTTATTATGTTGGTGAACCATGGCTTAACACCAGTTAGTACTGTTTAATGGAATCAACATACAAATTGTTATACCGGGAATTGTTTTCAGTTAAGACCACATTTCTCAGACTTTGCCAAAACAAGCCTTCCGCCTTGGGGTTGTCCGGCCATTGAAGGATGGAGCTCTTGCAGATCCTCTGCCGCAGCCTCAAATACTGAGAATGCTGTAACACTGGCTCCAGCAGAATAAATATAATCACATCCATATTCTCATCCATGAGCCGCTGCAAGGCCAAGTAGAATGCCGTTTTAAAGTTCCAGTTTTGGGCATATTCTTTGGTTAAGACGAATATGGTTTTCTTGCTTTGGTTTATGCTCTGCATGAGGTTATCGATGATGGCTAATCCGGGGTCCCAGTCCCTCTCCTCTAAACAGAGGAGCACATTTTTCCCTTCACTCTCCTCCAGGTGGAAGCGCAGCTCATTTATCACCCAGTCGGTAACAGAGGCATCTTTGGTGTCATAAGAAACGTAGGCATCATAGAAAGTTTGGGACGTGGAAAGAGACCTGTAGCCTTTTACCTTAGCTAAACACACATGATAGATAAACCAAACATCCCAGTAAAACCAATGGTGACCCAAGGCAGCCAACATCACAGTGATGGTGATTAAGGACGTGAAGAAACAGAGCACCGCCGCAATGGTATCTGAAATACAAGTTGTTAGCTCCAGACTCATGATGCTCTTCCCTTTTTGATCCCCAGGACTAGAGCAGACGATGTCTGTCAACCTAGGGATTGTGACATTCAGATTTTCATCCATCCATCTTCGAAAATCTCCAATGTCACAGGTACAGTCAAAAGGGTTTCTACCTAGTTCCAAAATGGTTAAACTGGTGTTGGTCTTAGTTTGAAGCGTGGATTTGTTGATCATCTTCAGCAGGTTGGAACTCAAATCAAGGTGGATCAGACCGCTGGCTTCGGAAAGAAAGCTGGAGGGCAGGTGAGAAATCCTGTTTCGATGCAGTAGCAGCGTCCGCAGGGAAGGTGCGAATTTGGAGAGGCTCTTAGTTACAGAGGATAGCCTGTTTCCACTCAAGTCCAGCACCTGGAGATGCGGGAACTGTTGGAGTAATGTCCAGTTAAAGAAATTTAACACGTTATTATTTATGTATAGCTGGGTGAGACTCTGGGGCAAGTTCAGGAAAGCTTCGTTTGGGATGCGCCTAAGGTTATTCAAGGATAAATCAAGCCGTGTCAGATTCTTGAGACTTGTAAAAATTTTCCAGTACTTGTCACCTTCAGCATTCCACAAAATGTCAAGGCGGTTTCCACTGAAAACTAATTCTTCCAGGGACATGCTTTTCAGGTCTTGCTCCGTTAAAGTATAAATGCTGTTGTGGCTCAAGTTTAAAACCTTCAGTTGTGTTAAATTTTGAATAAATCCCAGGCGGTGCGTCACCCCTGCTATTCGGAAGTAGTGTGCATTGTAGCTGAGATCTAGAACTTCTAACTCGGGCAGATCACTGAGAGCGTTGTCATCGTCAAAGTCTAGTCTATTGTTTGTCAGATCCAAATATTTGATATGCGGCACGGCTGAAAATTCAGTCCCATGTAGCACTTGACCGTTGCCATTTGAAGACAGATTTAAGCAGGCAATGTCATGAAAAGCTTCAAATTGCTCTCTCCCAATGAAGAAAATACTGTTCAGGCTTAAATCTAAGGCTTTGCCATAAACTGAACATTGTGGCCTTATTAAAGGATTGGTGTTATGATAAAAATTTGAATGTGGGTCAAACTCAACATCCGCTGAGCGTGGCTTAAGGACATGACTTGGAGAAGAGGAACCACTTAGGTCATTTTGCTGGATATCATTTACCAAGGGTGATATTCTGTTTTCTGACAAGTAAATGATCTTCAGGTTGGAGAAATTACGGAAAAGTGTAAAATTGATTTGCTTAATAAAGTTGACGCCCAAGTTGATAGTCTTTAGATTTGAGAGACTCATCAGGGGCTGGAAGTCTTCTGCTCTAAGTTCCTGGAACACATAACCTCTTAAGTGCAATGCCTGGAGCAACTTAAGATTAGAGAAGTTTTGGGAAATATTAATATATTTTGGATATTTCGCCTTTACGTAGTTAAAAGATAAGTCAAGTATTTCCAAGGAGGGCAGTTTTGTTAAAAATTCCCCAGAGGCCATTTCATCAACTAAATAATTGAATTCCAGATGCAGCACCTTCAGATTATGCATATTCTCAAACCACGCTGCCGGAATCTTCCGGAGGGAAGTGCTAGAGAGGTTCAGGTAGCGAAGTTCTGTCAGGGTTTGAAAAGCAAGAGGATGGATCTGAATTGAAGAGCCTCCTTCACAAGGTGTACAGGGAAATGGGGCGTTGAAACACCTCGGACAGTTCCCGCTTAAATCTAGCACTCTTAAATTTCTCAATCCCTTGAAATCTTCCTGACTGATGATTTTAATCTTGGCATTGCTAAGATAAAGTTCTCTTAGGGAGTCTGGCAGTTTAGGTGGCACATGGACAAGCTTATTAAAAGACAGTGACAGCACCTTCAAATTCGTAAGACTTGCAAACGTTCCGTCTTCTATGTCGAAAGTTTTATTATCACAATTATTGCCAAAATAGCAGTTCCAGCTCAAGTAGAGACTTTCCAGATTCGTAAGCCCAGAAGTGTTCTTTTTAGTTACCCAAATTATGTTGTTTTGAATTAGACTAAGTTCCTTCAAAGACCCTGGCAAACCAGCAGGTATTTGGTATAACTGGTTGTCTTCAAGCAGTAACTGGTTTAGGTTTTGTAGGTTGAGGAACGCCCCATCTGTGATATTCATGCCATTTTTGTTTGTATCAGGATTTTCATTCAGGTGTTGTGGATTGGCATTGTGGTTTAGATTTATTTTAGTAAGATTCTGCAGCCCTTGAAATGATTCATTTGTTATGTGTGTGATGTAATTATCAGACAGGTCTAGTTCTGTCACATACTTGCCCACTGTTGGGGGAACTTCTTGCAGTCGACGGCTGTTGCACTCTGCTATAACAGAGCCATTTTGTCTTCTCTCATCACAAGGATAGCTTCTAGAATAATTTGCTTTGGTGAAGAACTCATAGGAATCAGAGATGCGCAGGAAAAGGCAGGTCAGAAGCAAAAACGGGAGGGTCATGTTTTCCTAAGGAAAATCAAAAGTGGAGGCACGAAGTTAGATTTGCAGTGTTGACGAGGCATTTCACCATGAAATTAACGGTGCTTCACCACATTGTGCATGTGTTTTGAAGTGTGAATTCTCTTACCAATTAAACAAACTGTGTTAAATTAGGTTCGGAACAATTTCATTTTTTTTTAAGATTTTATTTATTTATTTGAGAGGGAGAGAATGAGAGACAGAGAGCACGAGAGGGAAGAGGGTCAGAGGGAGAAGCAGACTCCCCGCTGAGCAGGGAGCCCGATGTGGGACTCGATCCCGGGACTCCAGGATCATGACCTGAGCCGAAGGCAGTCGCTCAACCAACTGAGCCACCCAGGCGCCCAACAATTTCATTTTTTTTTTAATTTTTTTCTTTTTCAAATTTGTATGTACATTCTGGTTAGTTAACATACGGTGCAATATTGGTTTCAGGGGTAGAATTTAGTGATTCATCACTCACATACAACACCCAGTGCCAGGTTCGGAACAATTTCAATTTCTCACCACATTCAGCTTCAAGGTGCTCAAAGAAGTCGAAGGTGAAACTATCTGAGATGATGATGGTGAGAAAGCCCGGGAAGCTTTTGCAGAGGCATTCATCGAGATGCCCCATCACCATAACGGGTCTGATGCTGGCCTATGACTATGGTTCATGCTAGATCTGTAGCACAGCAAGCTATAGATTCATAGCTTCGACCTATTAGGAGAACTCTTGATGAAAGTTGGCCTGTCCCAAGGAGAGTTCAGATCCAGCTTTCATTATGGTATCATCTGAGATCTGCAGGCCAGAGTCACCTCTACCGTATCTATATCACCGTCTCTCTACACAACCGTATCCCTCATTGGCCTTCCCCACAGTTTTTCTCTACCTCTCCGGTGGTACGCATCCAGATCTCTTCTCTCCTGCTGTGATGGGGACACCTTCTGTTAATAACGATAACAAAGTATCAGGTAGTGTGCTAACCATAAACATTTTCTCACCCATGTTAAGGCCCGGAGCAACACAATGAGATAGGTTCTATGTTATCCACATTTTGTGAGGGGAGAAACAAACTCAAGGCACTTCAGTGGCTTTCAGAAGGATGATACATTGTAGAGCTGGATTCCAGTCATTCTGATTCCAACAGTAGCCATGATACTACACCACCTCACTTTGAAGTCTTTGTGTCAGAACAGTACCTCGACTGTAGACGGCACTCAAAAAAAATATTGTGGAATGGCTACCAGTCCCCCAATGTCCCTTATCATATGAACATTGGCGTTAATAGCTATTCTTTGGCTAATATTGTAAACTTCTGTAGGGAAGACATGATGTTTTATATTTTCACACAACCTCTGTAACACTTAGTAGAGCGCCTCACTTTCTGCAGCTCTCTCTTAACCGAGGGCTGAATATATTACCTTTGGTAGTTATACAATGCAATAAACAGATTAATGTGATTGGTGTGATGAGCACTGTGGTCAAAAGAACACTCAAAATCTTATTTCACTGGGTCTGGAGACCAACCTTCACGAAATTGTATTTTTCACTAGAGCCCGACTCCTCTCCTTCTTGTGAGTTTGGCCAGGTAAGCGCTTCCTTTTTAAGTTCTTCTAAAGCTGAGGGTTAATGAACAGTCACTGTCATACCCTTAGTATGTGGGTAGTGATTCTTCTGAGGATCAGGGATCACTGCCAGTTCATAGCAGGCGAGGAAGAGCCAGTTGCTGCAGAGATGAAAAATCAGGCGGAACAGAACTCCCAGGCATTCTCAGTTATTTGCAGTTATTTTCAAATACAGCGCTATCCAGGTGCCGCTGCTTGATGTTTTACTTTTACTAAAAGAAAGCCGCGCTTTACCTAGATTCTCAGAGGGCCCCTCTAACCTTCGCTGCCTCGTACTACTGCTGTCTCCGCGCTATGTCATGCGGCCAAAGGGAGATTATCCAGATGGGCCTAATTTAATTGTATGTGTCTTTAAAAGCAGAGAGTTTTCTCCAGCTAGCAGCAGAAAGGAGAATCAGAGAGGCTGCAAGCGGGAGAATAATTGGACTCACTCTTGCTGACTTAAAGGTGGAGGGCGCCACTGACAAGGAACGCAGGCAGCCTTCAGAAGCTGAGAACGCTGCTCTGCTGACACCTGGCGAGGAAACGCCCGCCCCCCCCCCCATGCTACAACCACAGAACTCAAATTGACCACCTGAATGAACTTGGAAATGGATCCTCACTCACAGCCTGGCCAATACATCGATTTTAGCCTTATGAGATCTAGAGCAGAGAACCCAGGCAAGCCCACCCGGACTCTGACCTACAGAAATTTGAGCTGATAAATGGTATTGTTTGTAGCTTCTAGCAATATTAATTTGACGTGTTAAATTTGAGTCTGTGATCTTGCAGTGGAGAGGTCCAGTAGGCAGTTACATATACGCCCCTTCGGCTCAGAGGAGAGCGCTCACGGGAGGGACGAACTTGGGAGTCGTGGCAAGTACAGCCCCAGGTATGAATCAGATCATCCAGGGTAACGTATGCCATAAAGGACACTTGACACCTCAGTTCTATCAACAGTGATTTTCTCATCTTTTTTTTCTGATAATTTCATGATTTCATTTTCTTACACTAAAATATCTTATCCCACTGGGATTGTTTTGGCATAAAATACGAGGGGCAGACCCACATTATTTTCTTTCTAAATGGAGACCTGCTGGCCCCAACATCATTTACGTATTTATTTATGTTTTTTTACTGAAATAGAGTTGACACACAATGTTACATAGTTTCAGGCGTACAACACAGTGATTCGACAAGTCCATACGTTATGCTGTGCTCCCCACAAGTGTAGCTCCCGTCTGCCATTATACTGCGCTATTACAGTACCTCTGACTACATTCCCTACGCTGTACCTTTCATCCCCATGACTTATTCATTCCGTAACTGGAAACTTGTACCTCCCACTCCCCTTTGCCCATTTTGCTCATTCCCCCACCATCCTCTCCTCTGGCAACTACTAGTGTGTTCTCTGTATTTATGGGTCTGTTTCTTTTATTTGTTCATTTGTTTTGTTTTTTAGATTCCACGTGTAAATGAAATCCTATAGTATTTGTCTTTGACTTATTTCATTTAGCATAATACCCTCTAGGTCCATCCACATTGTCGCAAATGGCAAGATCCCATTCTTTTATAGCTGTGTGTGCACACTCCATCTTCTTTATCTGTTCATCTATCAGTGGACACTTAGGTTCTTTTCTCTACATCCCAGCAACATGGGTTTTTTTGGTGTGTGTTTTATTTTAGCCATCGTGGTGGGTATGAGGTGAGCTCTCATGGTGGTTGTGATTAGCATTTCCCTGATGATGAGTGATGTGGAGCGTCTTTTCATGTGTCTGTTGGCCATCTGGATGTCTTCTTTGGAAAAATGTCTATTCAGGTCCTCTGTCCATTTTTAATCAGACTATTTTTTTGGTGCTAAGTTCTTTATGTATTTTGGATATCAACCCTTTATCAGACATACCATTGCAAATATCTTCTTCCATTCAGTAGGTTGCTTTTGTTTTGCTGATGTGCAACATCATTTGTTGAATAATTTTTTGCTCATCAACTTGATATACTCCTTTTATCATATACTAACTTTCCTGTGTATTTAGATCTATTTCTAGACTCTCTGCTTCATCAATCTGTTCATCATTCACGTGCTGGCAGCACATGTTTTAATAATTACAGTTTGGGAGGATGTTAGTATCTGATAGGGCGAGTCTTGCTCATTGCTCTCCTTTTGTGAATGGATTACTTCTATTTTACCCTCTAACAGGTCCTTGCTGATATACACTAAGACTACTGATTTCCATATATTAATTTTATACCAAATCACTATACTAAATTCTCTGGTTATTTAGAACAGTTGTTTCTCCCTGTGATTTCCTTGGGTAAGCAATTAAACCATCTGCAAATAGCGATTATCTTCCTAATATCCTTTATACAGTCTAATTTATTTTTATTGTCTAACTGCATTGCCTAGTTAATCCAGAACAATGAAAAAACAGAACAGAAGCCAAAAGAAAAAAAAAAGAAAGAAAGAAAGCAGAGACGGACCAATGCAACCACATGCAAATTAAAATTTTGCCTCACAACAAAACATGGCAAACAATGCCAAAAGTGAAACAATAAATTAGGAGAAACTATTTGCAGTCCTTATCACAGATAAGGGAGTAAGAGATTTGACACATAAAGACATTTCATGCATAAGTAAGAAGACAAATAACCCAACAGAAAAATGGACAAAGACATAGTAAAAGCTCACAGGAAAAGGAAACACAAATAGCTTTTTAAACATAGGAAAAGATACTCAACCTCACTCAAAAAATTACACCAAGGTACCATTTTTTTTTTTTTTTTTTTTTTTTTTACCAATTCTGTGTAGGTGAGGGCATGGAGAAACAGGTGTTCTCATATTTTGCTGGCAGGAATCTAAATTAATGCCACCTTTAAGACAGTAAGAAATTCGTAATATTTATCAAAATTGGAGACATAGGGGCGCCTGGGTGGCTCAGTCGGTTAGGCCTCTGCCTTCCGCTCAGGCCATGATCCAGGGTCCTGGGATCGAGCCCCGCATCGGGCTCCCTGCTCAGCGGGGAGCCTGCTTCTCCCTCTCCCTCTGCCCCTCCCCATTTGTGCTCGCTCTCTCTCTCAAATAAATAAAATCTTAAAAAAAAAAATTGGACACATAGACTCAGCAATTCCTAGAAGTAGATCCTAAAGATAGACCCTCACATACACAAATGACTACGCACAAGGATGTTCAACGTAAGGCTGTTGGCAATAGCAAAAGATCCGAAATCATCCAAATGCCTTTGAGTAGTGGTCATACAAGGGAATACCGTGCAGCAGTTCAAAAGCTCTATAGCTATGTATTCATTCATGCAAAAATATTTATTAAGCATATGCTTTACGTCAGGAATTATTTTCAAGCTGGAAATATAGCAATGAACAAAACAGATGAAAATGCCTGCCCATTTGGAGCGTACCCTACAGGATAGTATGTTAGATGGTGGAAATTACTATGGAGAGAAGTAAATACAGGGAAAAGGGTGGTTTTGTAGACTGTCCCTCAGCTGGGATTTGTTTCCTTCATGATGAACCTGGGGTAACGGGTCTTGGGGAGGAAGAGCACAAAAGTAAAGTGCTTTGTAGCCCCATCACACCCGGAGCACAGAGTAGCAAGGTGACTCTCCGTCGATGTGGCCCGTGATCACCTGGCCGAGGCAGTGCTTGTCAGGTGCCTGCTCCAATTTTTTAATTATCCATTAATAAAACATTCAAAATTCATGTTTAAAAGGGGCCCTGAGGAGCCGATGGCTGGGGAAGGCCAGATCGGAGACTCTTCCCGTCTCCCGGAAGTCATGATGAACAGCTCTGTTGGTAGAAGAGGCATTTTTAAGTGGTTACTTGGGCGGGTCCAGAGGACAGAGCTGTCCCGTGCGGCCTCCACGTCTCATTGCAGAGGCGAGGGTCTCTCCCTACAACAAGGAACAAGTGAGCGGAAAAGCCTCTAGGGGACACTAGAGACCAGGGGGAGAACTTGTTGACATTCACTGGTTTGGTTTGGGTTTTTTCCCCAGGGTGAAAATGGCCTCCCAGAGAGTCCGAAGCAACTTAAAGTAAATGGCGCACCATGGAAGGGATTAGAATATTCTGCAGATTTGTGGGTGAGGAGCTTGAGGTTCCGAAGTCCACCCTTCCAAGAATCCTGAGGTACGAACGTGAGTTGCTTCAGTTCCACATAACCTCAATTCGAAGGGAAACACAGAGTGGGGCGGAGTGGGAAGTGGCGAGCAGGCAGCTAGCCAAGACTTGAGGAGAAAACCCTGACTCGCCAAGCCTCTCTCCATCTGCCTCAGGGCCTCACGGCGGCGAACGGACCCCAAAAGCCCCGTCATCTCCCAAAGTGCGGGGCGGACCCCCGCGGGCAGGCCCCTCGGGGAGGCCGCGCAGAGCAGGCCCCAGCTCACTCGTCGGGCGGGAGCGGAGGAGAGAGGGGAGCCCCCCCCCCCCCGACAGCCCAGCAGGAGCTGCGCCTCCCAGGCCAGCCCCTCCCCCTTGGCCACCCCCATGCCTCTCGCTGCCCAGAGTGGCTCCGAAAGCACTTCAGAGGGACCCAGATCCCCGACGGAGGGAGAAGGGTGCCAGGGAGAATTATGCTCACCAAGGTGTCACCAGAAACCATCGAGCCTGGCCGAAGGGAAATGGCCACTCTGCAAATCAAATAGAGGGGGAAAGGGACAATTACGCGAGTGAGACAGAAAGTGCAACCCTGCAAATAAAACCGAACCGGAGACAGAGAGGGGAAAGGACACTTACTTCTGCCACCTGCCACCCACCCCCGGCAGGGCCGGGCTCCCGCCAAAGTGCTCGTCAAGGACAACATGCCCGCTGAGGAGAGAGACCACCCGCCGCAGACCAGGAACGGGCACCAAGCGGAGGAAGATGGAGAGCGGGCAGATGAGCAGGAGGCGGCAGGGAAGGGCGGAGGTGGCTAAGGCCGAGCAGAGGCAAGTCAGTCACATGGCAGAGACACCCCACTCCGGCACCCCGGCAGGAGACTGGAGCATCTCCCTGGGAAAATGGTCAAGCATGGTAGCAGGGCTGTGGGTGGCACATTTAAGGGGGCACCCCAACACTTCGTCATCAAGACGAATGCTAGTGTAACAACTTCAAATCTCTGACGGGCTAAGTATTCAACATGTTAAATAAAGACAGAATCCAAGCCTGCACTCGTGAGGCACCGCCCCACTCGCCTCACCCTGATCGCGGCTCCGGTTCCAATAAAACTTTATTCACCACAAACAGGCAACTAGCCTGCAGGCTGGAGTTGGCCAGTTTGATTTTTTTTTTTTTTTGATAGAACATTAAAATAGTGTTTATCTTGAGGGGCACCTGGGTGGCTCAGTCGTTTCAGCTTCTGCCTTCAGCTCAGGTCATGATCCCAGGCTCACGGGATCGAGCCCCGCGTCGGGCTCCCTGCTCCACAGGAGGCCCGCTTCTCCCTCTCCCACTCCCCCTGCTGGTGTTCCCTCTCTCACTGTGTCTGTCTGTCAAATAAATCAATAAAAGCTTTAAAAAAATAAAATATTGTTTATCTTGATTATGGAGCAAATTTTGGGCATCCTCCCTTCCTTAAATTTTGCCCCCAAATGAGTGCCTCAACTCTCCTCACCCTGGCCTCAGCCCGGCACTGCGGAAAGGATCTGCGATCACGTTGGCACGCTCTGACCGAAAATGACTCACAGCCCTTCATCTTGGGCAGAGACTCATCTGTTGGAAAGTTCTGGCCTTGAAACTGAAGCTTCTCATCAGTTATTTGGCGTTCTACCCTTGAATATGAAATAACAGTCAGTACCCGTCACCTGAGCAATTCACCTGGCATGAGAGAAAGCATCACAAGCAAAAAGAAAAAAAAGTCAGACATAACGATTGATAGAATGATGCCTCTGACACCCAGGACAGTGGTTCATGTTTCTTTTCTTAATGCAGGTCCCATCTTGCACAGATTCTCAGTCCCCTCTCTGCAAGTCTGAAATCCTAAAAAATCTGAGCACCAGAAGACTTTGTTTTGTTTTTTTATAACTCATTTGGCAGCAAAACCTGACCTGAAAGGACCTAAGGCTACTATAACCTGTATTTAGCTACTTAGCGTGAGCATTCTTGTTTCACCGCAGAAATAGCCGTGTTGCATGACCTGGACCCATTAAAAGTGTTCTGTAATGTATCATGCATGTACCATATCATCTTGCTAAAGTATGAATTCTGAACTCTGACGCCATGCTGGCCCACAGGTTTCAGGCAAGGGATCGTGGAGCAATACTTAAATCTCCTGGGGGGCCCGGGGGGCACAGTCAGTTAAGCGTCCGACACTTGGTTTCGGCTCAGGTCGTGACCTCTGGGTCGTGAGATCGAGCCCTGTGTCGGGCTCTGTGCTCAGCACGGAGTCTGCTTGTCCCTCTCCCTCTGCCCCTCCCCCTGCTCGCGGGCATGCCCACGCTCGTGCTCTCACTCTATCTAAGTATCTAAAATAAATAGATGTTTAAAAATACTTAAATCTCCTTCACTGGGGACCTATTAGCAATTCCTGAATTTTCCTCGGCACACCTGGTAAATCAGAAAATAGAATGTGGTTGTCAACAGGGCCAAGTTTTGACTTTCAAGGGCCCAGGGGCACTTTCGCCTTTGTGGGCCCCTTCTTCCATTAAAAAATATATATATATAGAAATTCTCTTTTACGACCTCGTTGGCATATAGACAAACACAATCTGGGCTGGATTATACTATTTTCCTGGTTTTAAAGAAAACAAAACCTTTCCCTAAAGCGTCACGGGCCCGAGGCCCTGTGCCTTCTAAGAAAAGAAGAGCTCTCTAAAGAGGAGGCGGCCCTGGTTGTCCATGGTGTCGCCCTGGGGCTCAGATCACAGGGGCAGGGTGAGGGGACAGCTGCAGGCAGAGAAGTATCAGAACAGGAGTGACCGAGGTGGGGGGCAAGGAGAGTGTTGGGGGCTCAGTTGTAACCCCCCGAAAAGACGTGCTGAGCCTCCAACCTCTGTACCTGTGAGTATGACCTGATTTGGAAGCAGGGTCTTTAGCAATGGAATCGAGTCAAAGTGAGGGCATGCCGCGTGAGGGTGCCCCCTAGTCCAGCGCCTGATGTCCTTAGGAGAAGAGGGAAGTTTGTAAGGAGCACTGAGGGCTGCCGGCCACCGCCAAGAGCCGGGAGAAGGGCCTGGAACGTTTCCCTCTCCGCTGCCAAGAAGCTACCGACCCTGCAGATAACCCCCGGCTTCTGGACTTCTGGCCTCCAGAACGGTGAGAGGACACAGTTCTGTGGTTTTGAGCCACCGAGTTTGTGGTGCCTGAGGGAGTGAGGACGGGCAGCAGGGACTGAGAGCGGCCGGGGGGACCCACTGCCCAGACAAGGCCCGGCCGCCCGAAGAAGGCCTTGTCCAGACGTGCCAGGGAGCTCCCTGCCTAGAAAGCTCCCTGAGAATGACTGGGTCTGCATGGCCTGGATCTCTTACTGCGTGTTGCCTGGGAACACCCGGGAAAAGTCAGGACCCGTTTCTTTATTTTATTTTATTTTTTTAAAGATTGTATTTATTTATTTGACAGAGACAGACACAGCGAGAGAGGGAACACAAGCAGGGGGAGTGGGAGAGGGAGAAGCAGGCTTCCCGCGGAGCAGGGAGCCCGATGCGGGGCTCGATCCCAGGACCCTGGGACCACGACCTGAGCCGAAGGCAGACGCTTAATGACCGAGCCACCCAGGCGCCCCAGGACCCGTTTCTTTAAAGAAAGCATATGAATCTCACACACACACACACACACACACACACACACACAGAGAGAGAGAGAAATCTGCTTAACTTCCCCTCCCTGCCAAAGACTGCTGGTTGCTAGCTATAGAGGAAGCGATTTCACAACTGTTTTCCTATTTTCCATGCATACTCCGTTCTTTGGTTGGGTCCGTGGCGCACAGTAGACGAGCTCTCACCTTCGGGTTCTGAAGGACCCAAACAGCCCAATGAGAACAACCCACCCTAGTCCTCCCTCAAATCTTCCTTCTCTTCTTGGACACCAGTAGGCACCACAAACAGTTTTCAAAGACCAGGGCAGTTTGAAGAAGGGTTCAGAAAAGTCTGCCTTGGCTAAGGACACCGTGAGGGGCCACCCCCAGGACCCCGCCCGCGGGGTGAGGGACCATGCTGGGCACAAAGGGAGGACCCCCACTGGGCGATGCTAACCTCAATCCCACACGTTTTCCCACACAATTTCACAATCTTGGGCAAAAACCGTCTGCGGGGGCTTGGGGGTGGGGGATGGGGGCAGAGCCTGCCTTCCTGAAATAAAACAGCTTTTTATCTTTCCACATCCCCCTCCTAAGCTGCAAACGGCCTTTCTGCAATGATGCCTCCTTCCTTCTCCCTCTTCAAAGCCTTCCTTTAGCCTCAGACCACCTCCCGAGCTGCACCCCCTTTCTCAGGATGGGTCCCGCTGATAACCCCTAATGCTAAAGGGTCAAGAGAACCTATTGATTATAAAACGTGATTAATCCTCCCAGTTGAATTACTTAGCTGTTTGGCTCCGATGTGGCGTTCAACCAGATCTGAATTTTTGCCAGACTGGATATATTTCTAATTTTCATGGGTTCTGATTCATTTGCAGTTGACTGTTGACCACGGAGACATTACGAAAGTAAATTGATAAAGAAGTGGTTGGGGCGCCTGGGTGGCTCAGATGGTTAAGCATCTGCCTTCGGCTCAGGTCATGATCCCGGGGTCCTGGGATCGAGTCCCGCATCGGGCTCCCTGCTCCTTGGGAGCCTGCTTCTCCCTCTGCTTCTCTCTCTTTCTCTCCCTCTGTCTCTCATGAATAAATAAATAAAATCTTAAAAAAAAAAAAAAAAGAAGTGGTTGACGGGATTTTTCACCTTAGAGGAAACTTAAAATTAATCAATAGATATGTTATCCATCCCAAATCTGATGGATTCGCTAACGGCTTTGGAAGAGAAAAGAAACCACTAGCACATTAAATGCTCATGTCAATGAAGACATGGATCCTGATTTCCTATACACAGAAATATGACAAATCATGCTATCTGAATTCCAAGAAATATAGTAGGGAGCACTTGGTGAGCGCTTTACCAGGAAGCAAACACTGGGACCAGTGCAAGTCACACATTTCTATATGTAATCCTCATAAAAATCAGTGCAGTGGGCGCTACTCTAAGCCCCCATTTTATAGATGGGGAACCTGAGGCTCAGAGAGGCTAATTTACCCAGCGTCACTCAAATGGTAGGTGACAGAGCTGCAACTGAGCCTAGAGATCCCCGAGGAGTTAGCAAATTGGTAGTTCTAGAAGCAAGCGCCTGGTTGGCAATGGTCTGGTTTCGACGATCTGCAGAGACCTCATAGCCACGCCTGGAACGTTCAGGATTCAAATGCCAGGGGTGGATTATCCACCTCGCCTTTCTGCACCGATCCGTCTACCACCAGGCACTTCCAGATGTCTGTAATTCCACAGAACAACTGGAAACCCACTGACTGTAGACATATGCACCCACCAGGAGTGGTCTCAGCACGGCCCGCACTTGCTAATGCTGACCCAGAACCAACGGGTCATTGCGTTCAGATTTACTCTGTGTTCATAGCCCCGGAAGAGTCATAAATTGGAGATAAGAGTTTAAAAAACAACAGATCCCTCAGCTCTGTTTAATAACTCGGCTGAAGTCAGGACATTCCATTGGAATGATGATCCCCTCAATGGACTCTGGAGGTGACCTGAAGATGCCCTTACAAATGATCTCCAACTGACTTGCAAAGACTAACCATGAGTAACGCCATCCTCCCCCACGCACACGCCCTGATGTTCCTTAAGTCTGGATTTTCCACGTCACCCCCGCCCCCCCAACCCCAGCGTGCAGTGTTGAGGATTACTACACGGCGGGATGAGAAGCAGCCCCTGGAGAAGAATGGGAGTCGGCCCCTGCCCTCGCCCTGAACCACAGCCTGGGCCCTTCAGATAAGCACACTCAGAGCCTTTATTTCGCTTTCTGGGATCCAACCAAGGGGCTAATGAGGGAGCTTCAGGTCTTCCTGGGACCTTCTCACCCCCTACAAAAGGACTGTGCTCTTGAAGCCAAGGACTGAAAGAGCTGTTGGGGCACTGTTCTAAGGCTGTGGCTCTCGGGCTCACCTTGAGAGAGCTCTGAGGTTGAGAAGCTACGAACAGCCAGGCCCAGCCCCCGACATTCTGATTTCCTCAGTCTGGGGGCTCCCCTGTGATTCTAATGCGTAGTCGAGGTTAACAACCCCTGCTCTCAGGCCAGGGGCCCGCGAGGTCCTTGACCTCTACCTGTATCTCCAGTGGGAGGGAGGGAGGCAGGACACGCTTCCAGGCTTAGTTTGATGTTGTTATTACTCTATTTTCACTTTCTTATAATACAATCATATTGGCTGTGGTTCCCGCAGCAGCTTCACGTGCCAAGTAGAAATAGGATAACTTCGACCCCGGTGCCGCATGTGTCCGTGGCCCTGTTGGGCCGTTGCAGTCAGTTGATAAAGCATCATAAAACTCCGGTACAGACTTAATTTCCTTTCGCGATCCAGAACGGGCATCACATGGATTTCAAAATTAACTTCATTCAGCCATCGAAAAGAATGAAATCTTGCCATTTGGAACCATGTGGATGGAGCTAGACAGTATAATGTTAAGCGAAGTAAGTCAGAGAAAGACAAATACCGTATGATCTCCCTCACTCGTGAAATTTAAGAAACAAAACAGATGAGCAAAGGGGGCAAGGCAAACCAAGAAACAGACTCTTAACTCTGGAGAACACACCGATGGTGATGGGGGGTAGGGACAGGTGATGGGGGTGAAGGAGAACGTCTGTGATGAGCACTGGGTATCGTACGGAAGTGCTGAATCACTGCATCGTACACCTGAAACTAATATTGCACTGTCTGTTAACTAGCTGGAAATAAAATTAAAACTTTAAAGAAAAGAAAAAAGAAAATTCACCTCAAGAACTTAAATATACACTAAATGGCTGTAAAAATAAATAACTCCAAGAACTTTACTAAGCCCTGGATGAGCATGGAAAGAAGATGAGGTACATTTTGGATGAGATTCTCTTGTAACCAGACTTTTATTTTTTTTTAAAGATTTTATTTATTTATCTGACAGAGAGAGACACGGCGAGAGAGGGAACGCAAGCAGGGGGAGTGGGAGAGGGAGAAGCAGGCTTCCCGCGGAGCAGGGAGCCCGAGGCGGGGCTCGATCCCAGGACCCCGGGACCATGACCTGAGCCGAAGGCAGACGCTTAACGGCTGAGCCACCCAGGTGCCCCGAAACCAGACTTTTTACAACTGCTCTCAAATCTCACCAAACTTTTTAGAAAACATATCACTTCTTAAAACTGTAAAGTTTGTTTTTCAATCTGACCGTTCTCAACAGTAACAAAAACTGATCACCTACTAAGTCCAAACACTAAAGGATACAGTTGTAGAAATGGTAACATGTTCACTTAAGAAATCCCGAACAAGAAAAGGAGCAAATAATATTGAACACTAAGCGCCTAGGAGTATATTAATTTCAGGCTTTGCGTAGGCCCTAGTGAGTGACTGGAACATGTGAGATGAGAGTTTGTCCTCTTTTTTTTTTTTTGTAGAGTTAGCAAAGGAAAAACACTTCCAGCACTCACTTCGCTTCCAACCCTTTGGTTCTAGAAGAGAATATTGTTTCTGGCAGGACCAGAGAGTAATAGTCAGCTCCTAACTTGGAATTGGCTCGTTCTCCTGTTCACATTAGTAAGACCACTGCGTTTGATTTTTAACACCTACTACCTATCACTGAGAGTTGCTTCAATACTTAAGCTTTTTATACTTACTGGCCCCGTTCATCCCTTTCCGTGTTCACACCATTTGCCACCAAACCATATTTCAGAGTCAGTCAGAAATCATGTATTTTGTAGGAAAGCTGTGTTAAGAGACTAGAAGTGGCTTACCGGGCTCTCTCGTCGTCCTAATTTCTCATTCGGTCACCTGCAGCACCGGGGAGGGCCGCCCTCTGTCAGTGGGCACACTCAAGAGAAAGAAACTGGCCAACTTCCTGAACTCGGCAGCTTTACCATCAGCAGAAGCTAGCGCACAGTTTGCAGAAGTTTATGTGGGAAGAAGGGAACTTGTGATTTCTTAAGTGTTGCCAAATCATTTCTTGACTGTGCTTTAAAATTTCAAAACTGAAATTCAGGGGGAGAAAGTTATTTATAAAATGATTTAAATGAATGATACAAATATAACACATATGGGGGTGTGTGTGTGTGTGTGTGTGAACTTGTGTATATTTGGGTGTATGGGTGTGTGTAGTGGGGGTGGGGAGAGATGGCCGCAAGGACCCTCACCGAAATGTTAGCATCGGTTCGCTCTGGAGAGCAGGCTCGAGGGAAAAGGAGGGAGAGAAACAGGGACATATTTTCTTCGACTTAGAAAACTCTGGTGTTTTTGTAAGCTTTACCACACATTTGAAGTCAGTGTAGGATTGCCCAAACTCATCTTTTGGTATATAATGCAGCGAAATAACATTAGCATTGCTTCACCTGTGTTCCACACGTTTCCGAGACAGCGCAGACTAAGGTGGGTGTGGGTCCCCCAGTGTCCCTGCAGTTCAGCCAGGACCTGGCCCATGGTAGAAGCTCAATAAACAGCCAGTGAGTGGGTGAGTGAGTGAGTGAGTGAGTGACTGGATGAGCATGGGCATTCATGAGGCAGGACACGTTAATTTCCTGATTCGGTCAGATAAGTGAACAGGATTTGGGGCTCTCAGAGCTCCTCCAGAGGTCTAACTATGCACAGGGGCCAGCAAACTGCAGCATGTTGGCCAAATCCAGCCCCGGGGTGGGGGGGGTGGGGGTGAAGAATAATTTTCAGAAATAAACATTTGCAATCAATCTGATGATAAGGAACAATAGCCTTAAACTTCAATTACACAGAATGTGATCATCCCCCAAAAGAATTCCATGGTTGTCATTATTAGGCCTATGTTACAAAAAAGTGCACTCGATTATTATATTTTGAATTTCATCAATTAAATAATAGTGCAATGTGTTTTTCTCCTACTCTGTAAGTACCTACATCGTGTCTTTAATGGGCCTCTTGGCCCACAAGAGTCTAGAATATTTACTTCCCCGAAAGCATTGGCTGACCCCTGACCAAGAGAGTCATCTGGAATGGGATAGCATGTACTTCATCTTGCCTGACGCTGGGGATGGGGTGGGGCGGGGGTGACATTTTCATGCATGCGTGCACGTGCATGATACACACATTGTACCATTATTATTCCCCCCTTCCCAGGGTTCCCATGACACCAGGGAACTCAGACTGTGGCTTCATGGGCTCCCCCGAAGCCTTCATGATAGTGAGCTCAGAGATCTCATCTACCTGCCGCCAGTCTCTTGGTTTCCCTTGAACCATTTGCTCCAAAATAAAGTTTTAAAAAGTAAGCAAAGGGGCGCCTGGGTGGCTCAGTTGGGTAAGCATCTGCCTTTGGCTCAGGTCATGATCCCAGGGTCCTGGGATCACTTTGTTTCAGGCTCCCTGCTCAGTGGGGAGTCGGCTTCTCCCTCTCCCTCTGCCCCCTCTCCCCTAATTGTGCTCTATCAGTCACTCTCTCTCTCAAATAAATCAATAAAATCTTTAAAAAAAAAAAAAGAAGAAGAAGAAGAAGAAGAAGTAAAAATGATTGCCAGTAGTGGGCTGAACTTCAGGCTGGATTGCTGGCCAGCCTTTCTAGAAAAGCCGGACACACATGCCCTGGCTCCCCGGCCGCAAAGTGTCAGCCGATCACAGACCAGTCAACTCGGCTCCCGTCATGCACGGCGCACGGTTGGGTGATACCCACGCACAGTCTGGTCAGTGCCCGTGCCAGGCAAGCTTGGGCACATGGGCCACCTACTCAAATCAAGTGAACCTTCACAGGTGTTTCCACCCAACCAGTAACCATGAAAGAGGACAATGACATTGACACCAGGGCAGGACAGTCACCGCAGACCGGAAGCTTAGTCCCACGTGGAAAGCGGCCAGAGGAGCCGGCCCTCTGCCTGAGCCCCAGACCTGGCCCTCAGTGGCCAGGCCCGCCTTCCCTGCCCTGCCCCGCGTGGATCCAAAGTCTCGGCTCCCCCCTTCCTTGTTCTTCCCCTCGCCCCCCATGCTGACACAGGTCTTTATTTCAAAATGGAGATGATCTGTCTTTGGGTGCTCCAGTCAGGCAACAGCACATCCCAAATGAACCTCTCTGAGCCTCAGTTTTCCCAACTCTCAAATGGGGATAAAAACACCGGTATCTTCTTCCTATGGTGGCTTTGAGGATTAAGCCAGGCTTGCGGAACCCTTAGGACAGTACCTGGCACAGAGTAAACACTCCACATGCAGAGCTAGTATTATCACTACTCCTTCGTCCTGGGCTTCTCGCTCCCCTGCGCTGTTGCCCACAGCGGGCCAAGGGACCCACGGTCGGGGTGCTGGCCGCGCCCCCCCCCCGACGTCATTGGGCACCCGGGCAGTCCCAGGGCAGCGGATGGCTTCTCCACATCCGGACCACAGCGAAGTGCCACACAGGGAAATCCCATGGAGCCCTGCAGAAGGCTCAAGACCTAGGACAGCACCAGGTACCTGCCATCAGTTGTGTGTCCGAAAAAAAATCAACATGGAACATAGTAAAGGCTACAGTGGAAGGAGTCATGGGAAAGAACCCTTTAAAAGCAACGGATTTGGATGAAGACAGGCACAAGAGGACTCCTCTGCACAAAGGCCGGATCTGATATGAGTCCATCCTGGCTTGAAATTGAGGTGCAGAGCTCCTGAGGGCACGGCTGCCATGGGCCCACGTCTGGGAGCCCCACTGCAGCTTCTCAGGGCGCCTCCAGGCCTGCGGCCCCTCCCTGGTCAGCGCACACACAGGCGACGCCGGCCGCATGTAGCCGCTACTGTCCATCTCATGGTCCTCCCGCACCTGTTCCCACAAGTCCATAGCTTTTCCCCTACTCCCCCTCCCTCCCTCACTCCCGAGTCCCTTAACCCACCCTCCAGAGCACTCCGTTAGCACTCAGACTTACACCTGCTCCATTATGCTCATTCCCAACCAGTTCTTCTCCATTTGTACTATTATTTCTCATTTCAAACAAAAGCTCGAAGTGCTAGTCTATACAATACCTCAATACCCATCAGAGAATGGCAGCACTCTGGATGAAAAAGTTAGCTAAAGGCATTCTTCCTATGGCCTCTATAGCCCCAGATCAGGGCACAGAGCTAGGTATGAAGAGGGAGGGCTGGATTACAGCCTCACTTGGTCATATGGCCAGCTACTCTTGAGCAGTGGACGACCTGCGCAACTGTGCATGGTGGCTCAGCTAAACCAAATTGAAGCCTATTTCAGCATCATAAGTAGGACTGTCTCCTTTCAACAGCACATCCGACCGCACAAGCAGGGCCAAGGCAAGGTCTTGAAATCCTCCACAAATTCCCTTCTTGAGGCAGTCCCAGGTTGCCGACCAATTATCTGAAAATCTGGGTCTTCCCATCCGTTGCGACGCATTCCTGTGTTTCCTGAAGCCAGTGTCTCAAATAACGGGCCAAAGCACCACAAAAAGTCATCGCCCTTGACAGCTGGAAGGGCCACCTTATTTCAGGGCTGTGGGAACTGAAGGCAAAGGTCAGGAGGGCAATAGCGGTAGGAAAGAGTATGGGAACCCACCACCCCACTTCTGCTCTGTGTGCTTTCAACTTCTCCCTTCAGGAATGCCCTAAGTGAAAAGCCAGACAGGATCAAGCCTCCCACCCACGTTTTGAGAAGAGGATGAGGGTGAGTTTTCTGGCTCCCACCAGCTCTGTGTTCTTACTCCCTACCTCTTCTGCTAACAGCTCATCATCATCATAAAACTTCTCTCTCCGGTGACGCACTGCGTGTGTGCTGACGTCCCTTCTGGCTGTTCCCGGTCCGCCAAAGCCAGTTCAGGCGTTGACAGGGGTTCCCAGGCCAAAAGGGATTAGTGAGACAGAAAGGCCTCGTAATACATTGCCCAGTGCGAGCCCTCCCCCCACCCCCCGCCCTCCCTCCGGTGGGAAGGGGGCTCTGAGGCGGTCACTGCTTCAGGGAAGGGTCGGCGCCACAGGACCCGAGGAAAGAGCAGTTGCAAAAGTTGCAGTCGAGTTCTAAATGTTTGAAATATATGAAACCACACATAAAACGGTATTTCCTTTCCCTGGACAAGGTTTAATTTATCCAGCCTGAAGAGGAGGGCATGGTCAGAGAGGAGCCTGACAGAGAGAGAGAGAGAGAGAGAGAGACATGCCAGTTGGGTCTCAGACAAGGGCCTGGCCTGTGCTAAGTTCGAGAGGAAACTCAGAAGCCGCAGATAAGTTTTGGGAATCAGGAGCAGGGGAAGCAGTGTCTGGAATTTTCCTCACTACCCTAGACCTGAGAGCGGTGGGGAGCATGGAGGCAAAGGAGGCCTGACACGGCGGCGACCTGGTTTGCTCTAAACCCCACAGCATCGTGGAGGGAAAGGCTTCCGAGAGGGGAGTGAAAGCTGGCTGACACAGTGGGAGGCTTTCAAGGTCAGGTGGTGGGGACAGAGCGAAGGAGGGGCCACAGTTGAAGGAGTTGGGTGATGAAGCGAGACCATCCTGTGTGATTGTTCCATTGAGCCTGCAGTCACATGGAAAGGTGTTTATAGCTTGTAAAGCTTTAAGCCTTAGCCATCCTTGTCCATGACTAAAGAGGGGGGTGGCTAGGGGGTGGGGGGGGGCTCTTTAGAAAGTTAAGATATAAAGGGGCTCGGTCAAAAATAGAATTTATGGCTGGGGGCAGGGGGGTGGGGCGAGGACAGAATGAACCACACGGCAATGGGTTGGTTGGAGACGTCAGGGGGAACCCATATTTAGCCTAATAGGTACTGATGGGCAAAGGGAAAAAGAATTTTGTTGCTAACAGGTATGCCTGATATGATGTGTCAAGAATGGCACTTCACCTCTGTGGCTCTTCCTCCTCAAAACCCATAACCCCGGTCTCATCATGAGAAAAACATCGGAAAAACCCAAATTATGGGGTACTCTACAAAATCCCTGACCAGTAATCCTCAAAACTGTCAAGGTCATCAAAAACAAGGAAAATCTGAGTGACTGTCACTAAGGAGACGTGCTGACTACAGGTAATAAGGTATTCTGAGCGTTAGGGGAAAACTCATGAAACCCAAAGGAAGTACGGGGTTTAACTAATAATAACGTATCAACAAATGTAGCAACAGTAATAGAAGATGCTAACAACAGGGGAGACTGGGTGCCGGCACTGCAGGGCCTCTCTGTATTCTCTTCGCAACTGTTTTGTAAATCTACAACCAGTCTAAAATAAGAGATTTATTTAAACACTAAAAAGAAAAATGACTACAGAAACTGAGCTAGGTTAAGATTCTCTGTACATGCATATGGGCATAAAGATATGTAAAAATCACAGGTGAACGTTCCCACTTAACACAATACAAGAAGACAAACAAAGCTTTTTCCAAAGAAAAGCACAGGCAGAAGGTGTGGACATTCGTGATGTGTTGTTTCCCCTCCAAAGATACTTGTTGTGACTTTGTAATTTAGAAAAAAAAAAAAAATTAGGACAAACCCAAACGTCGATCAATAGGCGCCTCGTTACGTAAAACGCTACCTCCGCACAACGAGTGCTGTGGGGTGGGGCCGGGAGGGGAAGCTGAGGGCAGATCCACAGATCCAGAACAGACGGCTGGGTGGATAAACAAGACCGTGCCAGCTCCTCAAGGGCAAGCCCCCTTCCGACGCAGACCTCCGTCTCCCCTCCCAAGTGCCACGCACAGCGCCCCCATGTCACCCCTCCACCCAAACTTGGCTCCCTTCTGGGACTCCTCCAAGACTCAGTTTGGACTCCCATCAACTCCGAGCGGCCTCGGCTAAACTGCACCCCCCACCCCAGCCAGCGGGGCCTCCTGCTCTGCCCTCCCGAAGGGCCAAGCCATTCCTCGATTTCCCTTTTCCCAAACTCTTAGCGGACGTCCACTGACCAGTGTGTGTCCCTGAGGGCAGGGACTTCATCCCTGTAGCCTCATGTGCCCAGCCCAGGGGCTGTAGCATAGTGGCAAGCTCAGTCGATGTTTCCAGAATAAAGGGAGGGAGGGAGGGAGAGTCGGCGAAGAAAGGAAGGGCTCCCCGGCCGTAGCTGAGCCTCAGTAGATTGGCCCTTCCGAACTTGCTCGCCTCCCCCAGGAGCCTTTGGTGGAGGGGCTGTGTGGTTGTGCTCAGTTCTTATAGGAGGGAACTAAAGCACAGAGAGGTTAAAAAGTCAGGTTACTCCGGCTCCAGAATTGTGCCCTTGACCACCACCGGATATTCCACCAACAGAAAGGATCCCGGGGAGGGGCGCCTGGGTGGCTCAGTCGGTTAAGCGACTGCCTTCGGCTCAGGTCATGATCCTGGAGTCCCAGGATCGAATCCCGCATCGGGCTCCCCGCTCAGCGGGGAGTCTGCTTCTCCCTCTGACCCTCCCCCCTCTCATGTGCTCTCTCTGTCTCAAATAAATAAAATCTTTTTTAAAAAAAGAGAAAGGATCCCGGGGACCTATAAAAAGTCACCTAATTTGGCAAACAGAAGCTGACCCGCGACATTCGACGAAGTCGTTTTGAGAGCAGAAGACGTCAAAAGCCAGGTTAGAAGGGGTTTCACAGTAGCGGGCGAGGCGATCAGACCCCTGTCACCGGGCCCGCACAGCAGGTAGGCGTCCTCCACACCCCTCCTGGCTGCCCAGGCACCCCTCCAAGGCGCTCCCCATCTACGGCCCACATTCAGCTTTGGTGGGGGTTACGGTTTCCACTTTCAGAGGAGGAAGCAGGCTTGCAAAGGTTCAGTAATTTGCCCACATGAACCGACAGCTCTGCGGCGCTTGTCACATCCGGCCCTACACTCGATGTGCCCGGGTCCATTTTCCACTCTGCCAGACTGTAAACCTTTTGAGTCCAAGAGCTGTGTTATTCAGCCAGCACAGCCCCAGTGCCCGTATCAGTTGATAAATGTTGGGAAAAATGGAAGGGAGACACAGAGGATTAGATCGGTAAAATTAAAGGAAGTTAAACACACACACACACACACACACACACACATTTATATATATATATTTTTTTCCTGATTATAATATTACCACAGAGTTCTAAACATTCAAATTCAGGAATGTATAACATAGAAGCTGAAAGCCCTCCAAATTCCACCCATCAAAGAAAACCAGTATTAACAATTTGGTGTATGATCTTGAAGATACTCCCTCTGTGTATACTGACCTGGCATTACAAGCAATTCCTTTTTTTTTTGTTTTAAGATTTTATTTATGTATTCGACAGAGAAATAGTGAGAGCAGGAACACAAGCAGGAGTAGGAGAGGGAGAGCTCCGCGGGGAGCCCGATGTGGGGCTCGATCCCAGGACCCTGGGACCATGACCTGAGCCGAAGGCAGACGCTTAACGACTGAGCCACCCAGGTGCCCCGCGTTACAGGCAATTCTTTTGCAAAACTGGGATCAGACGACGAGTACTACTCTGTACCGTTTTTTCCACCTTGCCTTGTTTTGAATTTGTAGTTCTTATTATTTTTAATGTCTCTGCCGTGCACAGTGTACGGATGTAACATTTTACTTAATGAATCTCCCATTGATTGACATTTGGATTTTGCCTTTTTTTTTTTTTTTTTAATTACAAACAATGCCACAACACACGTCTTTGTAAGGAAAGTAACAGAACCATGTTCCGGGAAGACGAAACGCCTGCGGAACGGAAAAGTGTGTTTGTACAACACACGGGCTATACCTGATGGAACAGGTTTTCCACGTCGGCAAAAGTCATCGAGCCCAGAGCAGGCTGGGCGGGGTTTTCACTTTCCAAGGGGAAGGAACCCCGATGGGAGACCCACCTCTCCTTGAGGAATGGGATAGGCATCTCGGTGGACGGGCTCTTTGGGCGAAGAATCTCATTTTTGTGCCATGGTGCGGAAGACCGTGACACCAAACATTCTGGTGTGGAGGGGAGGGCACTGGACAAAGTGCATGTCGGGGAGCCTCCGGTGTCTTTGGGATGTAGGCGGTCAGGTTGGATTCTTGGGGGCGAGAGCGTCTGCTGGGGGGAGGGGGTCAATACCAGAGCCTGAAAACATGCGGGAAGATTTGGGGAACAGTCAGTTAATTCAAATAGGAGGGCACTCTGAAACCCGGAGAACAGTCTATTAGGTTGGAGGCCCAGGGCTCCAGTGGAGAGGAAGACTCCATAAAGTCTTCACCTGATTCCTCACCATCTCAAGTACCTCTTCCCCTCCCCCCACCCCCAACATGTTTTCTTTTCTCTTCCCTTCGAATTCGCTTTTTCCAGTCTCCAGCTCTCTCACAGTGGTGTTCTTAGAGTTGGAGAAAACCATTTTTGCTTCTTCCTTTCTGCATCTGCACCCCCAGGGGACTGCAGAAAGGCCTTCAAGGTCAGAAATTATTTCTGGACGATCCAGCCAAGGGCAAAGGTGTTAATAACCACCGTGCCACCAGGTGGCGCTCCCAGCCCAATATTTCGGATTTCCTGACTAGCAGGACCAGTCATTTGTGTGTGATAATGCATACAGGAGTATGAAAATTTAAATCACTGTAAAAGTTAATACAAATCTGTACGTGTATAAAGGCTTTATTCCTAGTTTGGGGGCAGTTTCAGTGAAGGCAGTGCAAGTTTCTAAATAAAAAGAATTGTTACTCACGATTCGGGCCATGGGTCTCAAAAGGATTTAAGATTTAAGAAAAGCAAAGACGGCAAAACAATACACTTTTGCTCCCCCGTTTGGGAATAGGTAGAGATTTTTAACTAAGCGATGAGCTAGAGGAGGCTTCATTTTATAAATTTTAAGTGATAGGAAATCAAGCTCAGACTTCCCAGTGCATATTCTAAGTCCACTTACTGAGTTTGATTTTGAGAAAACAAAACCAGATTTAGATAGGAAAGGTAGCCAGGTGGAGAACGCTCAGGTAGTTGAACGCGTGGCTAGTGTATGTGGTGTGAATGTCAGTCTACCCCCTGCGATGTGCAGAAACACTGATTTTCTAGGACTCGGTTTCTTTTCCATCTCTGAGCTTCACTCTACGCGACTCTCCAGAAGCCTAAGTCAGCCTTGGGGAGGCCTGGGGGAGCCTTGCCTCCCAGGTCTTGCGCGCAGGTCCCGGGTGTGATGTAGTAGTTTCAGAGTGGTGTGTGCGCGCGCGTGTGTGCATGCACCATCCATTTCATAATCATTATGCACATAAAGTTGGCACATTCCCTCTTTTCTCAGAATGAACAACGGGCCTCCCTGGCCCGCCTCTTCCCTTCCCTCTTCAAAATGGGTGGAGAGGCAGCTTTCTCCCCTTGCCCTTCCTGGAGACCCAGATGTCCTCGCGTCGCCTTACCTCCCCAACCCCCTCTATGATCCCCTAAGACCAGTAGGCCTCTAGAAGACAAAATCCAAATAACTTACCCCGCACGTGTCCCCCAAGGCAACGTGCACAAAGCCGAAGGTCAGCTTGGATGGGAACAAAGGAAGAGGGGCAAAGGGAAAGAAAAGGTGACGTTCTCAATTCCTGTCTACCAGTGTCATCTCAGCACCCAAAGTGGTTCATATAAACTGTGCCCAGGGGACAGTTCTGTAAAGACTGGTCTTTAGATCACTTGGTAGGGGATCACCAGGCTCTTATTTAAAATGCAGCCATCATGGGGCGCCTGGGTGGCTCAGTCGTTAAGCGTCGGCCTTCGACTCAGGTCATGGTCCCAGGGTCCTGGGATCGAGCCCCACATCGGGCTCCCTGCTCGGCGGGAAGCCCGCTTCTCCCTCTCCCACTCCCCCTGCTTGTGTTCCCTCTCTCGCTGTCTCTCTCTCTCTGTCAAATAAATAAATAAAATCTTAAAAAAAAAAAATGCAGCCATCAGGGGCACCTGGGTGGCTCAGATGGTTAAGCGTCTGCCCTCAGCTCAGGTCATGGTCCCAGGGTCCTGGGATCGAGTCCCGCGTCGGGCTCCCTGCTGGGTGGGGAGGCTGCTTCTCCCTCTGCCTCTGCCTCTCTCTCTCTCTCTCTCTGACTCTCATGAATAAATAAATAAAACAAAAACTAAACTAAAATAAAATGCAGCCATCAGGACTCAAATGTATGGACCCAGGAGCTCTGGGGCCGGGCCCCCGAAGCCAATGAAGTTTGGGGACCACTCAGGAGAGCACGGGTTTTCAAGGTGTGGTTCCCGGCCCAGCAGCATCAGCATCCCGTGGGCCCGGCTTGTTAGAGATGCAAATTCTCGGGCTCAGCTCCAGACGCTACTGAATCAGAAACTGGCGTGGGATCCACCAGCACTGAGTTTTAATCAGGCCCTCAGGTGACTCTGATGCGTGCTCCAGTCTGAGAACAGGGTGTCAGAGAGTAGTTATCCTAAAGCCGCCGTTCTCAACTTTGCCTGCGTCCTGGAACCACCTGTAAGCTTTCACAACCACAAGGCCTGGCCATCCCCCAGACCAGTTCAACCAGAGTCTGCGTACGTGGGGCCCAGGCATATGGGGATTTTTAAAGCTCCCTGGGTAATTTCAAGGTGCAACCAAGGTTAAGAACCTACTAGGACAGGTGGGTGAGTCGATATCTAAATCTCTGTGACTGTCTCACAATAAATATGTCCTCCCTGCTGAGATACCCTGGTATTATCCCCAGCCTGAGAATCTCTGCGGTTACAAACCTTGCGATTCATGGGACAGAGTCATCTCCCACCTGTGTGTTTGCGTGGACTAAAGGCTTAAACGTAGGAACCGAAACCGTAAAACTCCTTAAAGGAAACATAGGGGGAAGGCTCTTTGACATTGGTCTTGACAATGATTTTTTTTTTTTTTTTTTTTTTAGCCAAAATCACAGGCAACAAAAACAGAAATCAACAAGTAGGAGCACATCAAATGAAAAAGTTCTGCCCAGCAAAGGAAACCATCAACAAAATGAAAAAGGCAGCCTACAGAAGGGGAGAAAACTTTTGCAAACCACAAGTCTGATTAGGGGTCAACATTTAAAATACAAAGGAACTCGGGCGCCTGGGTGGCTCAGTTGGTTAAGCGACTGCCTTCGGCTCAGGTCATGATCCCGGGATCGAGTCCCGCATCGGGCTCCCTGCTCGGCGGGGAGTCTGCTTCTCCCTCTGACCCTCTTCCCTCTCGTGCTCTCTATCTCTCATTCTCTCTCTCTCAAATAAATAAATAAGATCTTTAAAAATACAATAAAATACAAAGGAACTCGTAGAGCTCAACAGCAAAAAACAAAACAAAACAAAAAACAAGCAAAAACCCCACAACACAACAAAACAAAAAACCCACTTTCAAAAATGGGCAAAGGAACTGAATAGACATGTTTCCAAAGAAGATACACAACAAGCCAACGTATATATGGAGAGGTGCTCAACATCACTAATCACCAGAGAAATGCAAATCAAAATCACAGTGAAGGGGCGCCTGGGTGGCTCAGTCGGTTAAGCGACTGCCTTCGGCTCAGATCATGATCCTGGAGTCCCGGGATCGAGTCCCACATCGGGCTCCCTGCTCAGCAGGAAGTCTGCTTCTCCCTCTGACCCTCTTCCCTCTCCTGCTTTCTATCTCTCATTCTCTCTCTCTCGCTAATAAATAAATAAAATCTTAAAAAAAAAAATAACAAAATCACAGTGAAGGACGGAGACATGTCTTTTTTGGCCTTCACCCCTTCCTGTGCTTCTCACGGCAGACAGAGTGACTTGTTATGTCGGCCACAGTGGGGAAATGGTCTCTGCTCCTGTTTGCTCCTGTCTCCCGGCTCTTCTTCTCTTGGGACCGTCTGCCCATAAGCACAGTGTACCCTGTCTTTGCTTCTGCTGCCCTAAGTTAGCTCTGTATGGCAGGGAGTCCTCACTCTGGATTGAAGGTTTGCATTTCTGTTTCTCGACCTATGCCTGGGTGGGTCAACTCAGCTGAGTCGGGGTATTGGAGGGTCACAAGATGACAAGTCCAAGCTCTGGGCATCACATTTGGCCAATGCTGGATCTGAGCCCCACCTGGCGCCGGTGTGTCTTGCTCAGCTGCCGAGAGATGTAAGTGACCTGGTCCCTCAGACACCAGCAATTCTGAAACCTGCAGACTTTCTGAGTGGAATTCGAAACGGCCAAGTGAGCTTCACCAAGGCTGGGCGTGGTTCAACTTGGGCGACCAGCCCCTCTTAGGGAGAGATTAAACCCTGCACATCACTGTCTCCGAAGAAAGCACTTTATATTTTTGGATATAAACCTTGATATGGTCTCTCTCAAGGAGGCTTTTTGAATGAACTTTCATGAAAACAGGCTGTATCAGGAAAAATGTAAACTCCCATGTGACCGTGAAGACCAATTATACCCAGAGTTAGGGCAAATATCAGAATTCAATTCTGATTCTTACAGATAAAGGACCATCACAGGGTTGGGGCACCTGGGTGGCTCGGTCGGTGACGCGGCTGCCTTCGGCTCAGGTCATGGTCCCAGGGTCCTGGGATCGAGCCCCGCATCGGGCTCCCTGCTCGGCGGGAAGCCTGCTTCTCCCTCTGCCTCTGCCCCTCCGCCTCCGCCCCTCCCTCTGCTCCTGCTCTTTCTCTCAAATAAATAAATAAATAAATTTAAAAAATCTTTAAAATAGAAAAAAAAGAACCATCACAGGGTTTCGTGCAAACCAACATTTGGCACTACTTCGTATGTTTGGATTTTCTTATTTTTCTTCTTGTAGGATCATAGGAAAAAGCAGAACTGGGGAAATATAGGAACTTGGATCAACAAAAAGGGACTTTCCTCAAATAAATTTTAAGCAGGAAGTGGTCAGCATTCTCATGGTTAGAGAGAAGATTAGGGAAAATAAAAAATTATATTTTAAAAAAGCCTACAGAAATGAGCTCTGGGTATCTGAGACATTTCTGGAAAGTTTGATAGATTTACAGCCAAAGAAAACAAGAGTAGACCAAACAGTGATTGAGAATAGGTAATGAAGGGAAGAGCTAACAAATTGACTGTCATTCCTTACATGAAAAAATTTTAACAGTATATGAATATAGTACATGAAATGTGGAGCATAAACTTTATACATAGCAGAAATGATTAGTAGAAGAAAATTCTCAGATACTGTGTGCTTAAAAAAAAACATTAAAACTATTCACCGTTCAAGAATATAAAGTCGATCATATATCTAAAGTAATAAAATAAAAATAATAATATAAGCTAATATTTATGGAGCGCTTGGTAGATATCACACCCCCTGCTGAGTACTCTTCGTGGACTATATCACTTAGTTTTACAACTAACCCATGTAGAAGTTAGACTTAGCAATTCTAATAACACACATACATACACATAAACACAAATATATACACCCATGCGTATATATGTATGTATATACACACAGAACCGCACGTATATATGAATGGATATGTATACACATATATAGATAAGCATGTGAGCATTCCATCGTCTTTGACTTGGTTAACTTTGTGGGAAGCGGGCATGGAGCACCCAAGCATCGTGCCCACCCAGGGACAGTGCTCCTGAACCCACGGGTCAGTAGGATGAAAAGGACCACTAACCCTCAAACTCTCAAGTCTCAGCAGGCTTCAAAGATGCCACTGATGGACCGGTGGGATGAGAGTGGTGGCAGGAGAGAATGGTTAGTGGTTAGATTATTCAGAAATATGAGTGAGGGGTGCTCAGCAAGAGAGGTGGAGTCGGAGAGCCAGGGACATACTAAGAGGGATTCCATTTTTGCTTAAACCACAGTGAAACATTGGGGGCCATCATCTATGAAAGACAGAAATGTGTCAGAGGGAAAGAGGGCTGCTCAGGTTTTTCATCTACACCTGCACTTGCAAAGGGAAATGCATGACCCCCCCCCAACTTGAGACACCAAGCCAAAGCAAGGGAAATAAATGCTCAAAACCAAGATTCGTTAATCTATGGTCTTTAACATTGTTTTATATTGTCCTCTCATCAATAAACAACATTTAACATACATCCCTACATATTTCTGTATTAATGCAATGGGTATATGATGAAACAGCCACGAACACACTTTTGAAAGGATGATACCTATTTTTTTTAGTAGACATGTAAAAATTTATTGTTAAATTTGTAATTATAGGAATGATCTATCCAAAGTAACAACAAAATCAATATTCACTTAAAATAGAAATATATAATGCAAATTAAGCTACTACCCATCATATTTTTTGTGTGTGCTTATTATGAAAAATGTCCACTGTTGTTTCATGACATGCTCTTAAATCAAAATCATAATATCCAAGGGAAAAACGACTCTGTGGTTTCTTAAAATAATCAAGTCCTCTTCCAATCTTAATCATCCATCCATTGTTAAACCTAATTTCTCGGTCATGTACTGAAGAAGAATATTCTAATTCCAATAGCACACCGTGATTCTGGAGTGACTCTTTTATTTCTTGCAGGCCACTACTTTGCTGCTGTTTCCCACTACCTACATCCAGAGAGGTGAGAAGATGAATAGTTTTTACTTCACATGGTTTCTTAATAAGCATCTCACAAAATCGAAGAAAGTTATATAGCTGATGAATCTGTCTAATATAAGGATCTTGCATCCAAACTTCTGTAAGTGTTTCATTAAGGTGTTTTTGAAAAAGTGACTCATAACTGAAACCTGTTGCATTCTCTTCTATTTTAATCTGCTTGTGATATTTTCCATCTTCTTTTTCTTGATCCAAGTATTTCTTCACTATTTCTGCTCTATCCATGTAGCCCGTAATTTGTTTTCTGAGATTCCATTTCTTTGTATCATCTTTGGTACCTCTCAGAACCTGCATGAGCAGGTCTATCCCCTCCTGGTAACACACCAGAGCCTGCTGGTACCGGGACTCCGAGTCTAGTTCCACCGCCCGCTTCAGCGCCGTGAATGCAGCCACGCTCTGACCATCCAGCTCCTTCCCGGACTTCGCCATAGTTCCGAAACTCCCCTGCGCCCCAAGCTCCAAGATGATACCTATTTTTATATTTTCTTCCCACACCTCACTTTGGAGACCCAGCCGGGGGTGGCAGGAAATGAACAGCAACAGCCATGAGGTTCTGCTAGGTGGCGCTCTGCACCGTATACATAGAACCACGAATTCGGTCAGATAGTAGGGAAATTATAGCAAAGGCGCCCTTTAAATTGTGACTATAAGGGGCGCCTGGGTGGCTCAGATGGTTAAGCGTCTGCCTTCGGCTCAGGTCATGATCCCGGAGTCCTGGGATCGAGTCCCACATCAGGCTCCCTGCTTCTTGGGAGCCTGCTTCTCCCTCTGCCTCTCTCTCTCTCTCTCTCTCTCTCTCTCTCTCTCGAATAAATAAATAAAATCTTTAAAAAAAAATTGTGAATATAAGCAGCTCTGTCAGGACTTAAGGGACTGTGAATCCAGTTGGCCACTTACCTGTCTCTACCTAAATCTGTCCCCTGTTCTTGTCCAAATTGTCTTCACATTTTAGCCTCGAACAGAGCTGCCAATCCTATGTAAATTATATCCCTCCAAAACAAGTGCCTAGGGGGACCCTAGCAGCCGGGTAGGAGCTCTGAGGGTTAGACACAGAGGGAGAGCCCGCGGGCTTTCCTTGCTGAAGTGACCCCTCAATTAACCGTCCCGGGTGTCCCAGAGGAAGCTTCGGTCCTTCCCAAACTGGGCTCTGCGGACCAGCTGCGCCAGAGGCACCTGGGCTAGTTTTAGAAACGTAGATCCCTGGGCCCCAGGGATCAGGCTCCCCGGTGTGGAGGCCTGGAATCCACATGGTTTCCAAGCGCCGTAGGCGATTCTGGTCCCCAGTACAACTGGAAAACCAATTGAACTGGTGGGACAGAGCTGGGTCCGTTTGGGGTGGGACAATGTCCGTCCTCAGTGACCTTGGGTAGCTGGCTTAACCCCTCTGATCTCACCTGTATCTCTGCGTTAACCCATCATCTTTAAGATGGAGCTCCTAACACTAGCCTCACAGAGGCGATGTGAAGATTTAATGGAGTAAATGAAGCATTTATTTGCATTCACTGCTTAAGAAATGTGAATTCCTTCCTTCCTCCACACCCCATTTCATAACACTGTCCGGGTACCAGTAACTTCATCTTATACTGTTCTTCCTAAGATGCCCCTCACTCCCTCCTTGCCCTGTCATTCCTCTTGGGGGCCTTGCCCTTGGGAATGGGAGCCAAACTCGAGATTGTTTCAGATTCATTCTCTCCATTCAGAACACGTTTCCTGTGTTCTGTCAACTGAGGCGGCCAGCTCTGGGCAGTTGATTATCTCACAGATTAAT
Organism: Callorhinus ursinus; assembly: GCF_003265705.2. NCBI lineage: Eukaryota > Metazoa > Chordata > Mammalia > Carnivora > Otariidae > Callorhinus > Callorhinus ursinus. The sequence continues at coordinate 34,613,569 of NW_027397078.1, forward strand.
CCATCATGATGTGTTAATGGAGAAGAGTTGTGTGTTAAAACAATAACTGGCAGGTTATAAACTAGCCGGGTATTTCAGTTCCCGCGGTTCACTCGAAAGGCAACGGAATCGTGGGAAATGCAGACCCAGGACAGGGAGGTGGGGGCTGCAAACCCTTGTACTTAGGGCGACGGAGGCCCGCTTGGCGGGCTCCCATATGGACCTGGCCCTGGGTGGGGGGGGCTTACCCCCCCGTCCCGGGGGTGCTACAGGTCAGGGAACTGGTTCTAATTTCCAAAATAGCCCAAGTACTCTGCTGAGCGGTGTAGTCCCTAGACAATGAGCCTCAGTTACGGGTTCATGGAGGTGTTACTACACTTCTGCTCAAGATGTCGACTCATGCAATTCACCATGATGGAAGCGCCTAGAATCTACAGCCCAGTGCATCCCGTCGGCCCATGAGAAGGGAAGCGGTCATGTGTATCATACAAAACAGATGGGGCTTCCTAGCTGGCTGGGCAGTCTGGCCTCGGCCCTCAGGGCTTGCCCCATTCAGAGCCGTTTGGTGTTGTGTGGAAGCAGCTGCCCGCCTCACCCTGCCCCACTGGGGGGCTCTAGGGCGGTCAGGAAACGGCCACGCGGCCACCAGGACTTCCTCTCTCCTTCCAGATCCTACCAGACTGTTGCTGGACCACGCTCCTCATGAGACACTGGAACTCAGACCTCCTCAGCCAGTGTGAGCTGGGGCTCTTCCAAAACAGTTAACATAATTCTCCAAGAGGGAGAAGGGATTCATATAAATGTGGAGAAACACAACCACGGAAGCCTATGGCAAACCTGTTAGAAAGTGACTACCATCCAAGATGAAGGTAATCTTAAAGGCAGAGGACCAGATCTTCTCCGGTTTCTTACCTCAATGGTTAATATTTGAGATAAGAAGAAAATGAATTTGAATGGGGCAGAGAGTCCGGCCAGTGTCCCCTGGAGAAGGTCTCACCTAGCTGATTGTACAAGGTCGCGCTCACCGAGGCAGGTGGGGATTTACTCTGGGTGCGTGGCAAAGAGATCCATTTTTTTTTTAAGATATTTATTTATTTATTCATTCATTCATTTATTTGACAGAGAGAGACATAGAGAGAGAGGGAACACAAGCAGGGGGAGTGGGAGAGGGAGAAGCAGGCTTCCCGCCGAGCAGGGAGCCCGATGCGGGGCTCGATCCCAGGACCCTGGGATCATGACCTGAGCCGAAGGCAGACGCTTAACGACTGAGCCACCCAGGCACCCCAAAGAGATCCGTTTTAACACAACACTACACACCAAACCACCGCTTCCAGACAGAAGGATCCCACCTGCAGCCACTGCTCTTTCTCTTCACTCTTGTGCATTACCCGAGGCTCGCTGTGGGTGCCTAAAGCCAAAGAGGAAACTGAGAGGCAGGGGGAGGCAAAAGAAGGAAAAAGCTAAAGCAGCGTGAGCCCGCCCTGCTGTCCGTGCACTGCCACCAGCATGGCCAGCGTGGCACACCCACGGCCCGTGTCCACACGAGCGCATCGTGACCTGGGGACTCTTTCTCTTCTACCTTTCCCTTTCACTCTGTTGGTTGGCTGGGTGGTGGCGTGGTCTCCTGTTCTCCTGCATCACATTAACTCAGTGGAAGGGGTTAATTTTTGGTGCTGGGGCTCTCCAAAGCACAGCCCTTTTTGACTTCCCCTCCCACACTGCTGTTTGCGCCTCAGAAGCTACAAGTGGTCCCCAGCGTTCCTTAGGGCCAAGGGCTCAATCTTCAGCAGAGGCGACTGGCGGTGTGTCCCATGCCAACTGCTCCTGAGTACGGGCACCCAAAGCTCTAAGGAGGGATGCACCCCCACGGCCTGTCTCATAAATCTGCTCACTTTAGCAGGGGCGGAAGAGGCGGCGGACAAATCAAACCTTATCCCCAGCCCCATTTTAAAATTCAGCCAGATGTACGACCTGTTTCTGCCATTCATCCTGGTTAGGAGGAGAAGATGGGAGTACATAAAAGCGTGTTTCCACAAGGAAAGCAATGTGTCCTTGTTATTGCTTTTAGTTTCCTGGGAGCCTGGGGAACGACACGCCCAGGTTCTCAGGTCACCATACCCGCCCCCAACATGCTCTATACTTTCTGTTTACATTTAAGAGACCATCTAGCCCTAGGAGTGTCCAGAGCTGGAAACAGATGTGAGGATGGGGCCAGGAGACCCCGACGCAGAGCAGGGCCATGATCACCCCGATCCCCTCTCTCCTCTAGAGACAGCAGACGCCTGCTTTGCCTCTTTTCTCCGCTATAACACTTGCCCTGCCGAATGCCCCCCCCACCACTTGGCTTGGATCCCACAAAGACTTGGATCCCAAGTCTTGCTGAGGCACAGGATGCGTCTGAGGAAGAAGGACACAACCTCGCAAGTCCAGGGGGGAAAGGAGCTGGGGGCCAAGCCTGGACGGCAGAGTGGGATTCATGGACAGTCGAGAGTCCCTTCTGGGGTAGAGCCCACCGGAGGCGGGTCAGTCAAGCATCAAGACATTCAGGGCTTTGGAGAGGACCTGGCAGTCATGCGCTCCTGGTAGCCTGAGTTCGTAGCTCCAGTCGTAGATAAGTCCACAGAGGGCCCTCTGAAGGTTCAAAGAGTGACTACCCAAGATTACAAAGAATTTAAGATGAAAACTATCTGCCGATGTGCTTTTGGTTGTTTCCTACGACAAAGCCTGTACCTAACCTCATTGTCAAAATATGCTGTGGTTTCTGAGATGCATTATTTTCAGTTTCCCTTCCTCTTAGTCCATTTCTCAAGATGTTTAAGCTGTCTTGAAGTGCTTTATGGTTTATAAATCACCAAAACCGATTCAACCTTATGTGTTGATGTTTGTTTTTTTTTTTTAAGATTTTATTTATTTATTTGATAGAGAGAGACACAGCGAGAGCAGGAACACAGCAGGGGGAGTGGGAGAGGGAGAAGCAGGCTTCCCGCTGAGCAAGGAGCCCGATGCGGGACTCGATCCCAGGACCCTGGAATCATGACCTGAGCCGGAGGCAGACGCTCAACGACTGAGCCACCCAGGCGCCCTGTGTTGATGTTTTAATTGAAGAAGCTTTAAGATGGCCAAGAGCCAAGTTTTATGACATCTTTGTTTTCACTGAAGAAGAAGAAAGGCGTCTATTAAGTACAATAAAGCTTTAAAGACGTTGTCAAATGGTTCTAGCAGCTTATGTCTTTATTCATTTGAGAGACTGATTTGGGAATTTGTAATCCTTACTGATTACAAGTCCTTTGGAAAGAATGCATATACTGTGTATTTACAACTATACTTAAAGTCAAACCTTTGGCATTTCATACATACATAGTTATCTCCCAACGAATGCTCTGAGATTTGAACCCACGCACACTCTTTTCCAAAGGGCACGGACACCTCTGTAGATAATCACTCTCATGAGATAAAGCCAAGCGATTGGGTTTCAAACGTTGAACTCCTGTGACTTTAGACCCAGTTGGAAGTATGTGTGTCTTCAGTATGTCTTGGTCCTTTCTGTTGCTGCCTTTGAGTAGGAAAGTTGGCGTTCAAGACTGAAGCCTTCTGAGCGTTGAGGTCTGTAAACCTCGGTTTCTCCTCTCCCTTCCTCCTCCCTGCAGTGTAAAGGAATCCATATAATTGTCATCCCTGCCCAATTAACTGTAAATAAATAAATGTTCTCAGGGTCCTCCTGCAGAGTTTACTATCAAAACCATCTAATGTTGACAGATCAAGTTGGCAGATAATTACAGATACACCATATTAGCTAGCAAAGCAGTCTGAAAGAACCATTGCATGAGACAATGTTACTTTGGACACAGAACTTCGCAAGGCAGATAAAAATATTTGTTTGAGTCCGCTCAGGCTGCTACATAAGGAAACATCATAAACCGGGTGACTTGAACAACACAAACTTATTTCTCACAGTTCTGAAGGACAGAACTCCTGGCTCAGAGTACCAGCACTGTCTGGTTCTGGGGAGGGCCCTCTTCCGAGCTGTGGGCTGTTGACCTCTCTTTGTAGCCTCACACGGGCACGGTGGGAACACAGCAAGCTAGGTCTCTGCTGTTTTCTTATAAGGCACTGATCCCATTCCTGAGGGCTCCACCCTCATGACCTGATCACTTCCCAAAGGCCCCACCTCCTGAAACCATCACAATGGGCGGTTAGGATTTCAGCATCTGAATTTGGGAGGGAACATTCAGTCCATAGCAATATTTAAGCAGGTAAATTATCATCAAAGGGAAAGAGCCTCACTTTGTATAAAGGCAGATCACTTTAATTTTTTCCATGTGTAAGTGCACTATGTCCATCAGTGGTATAGATGTTTTTCACTATTTCCACACGGAACCCTGCAACAGGCCCAACGGCAGAGAGAGAGTGGCACCTAGGCAACAACCCGTCGGAAGCCAACTCTCAGTCTACACAGAAGGGGGCGCTGGGTGATACAGAAGCCATCGGTTGAGGAGTTGACTGTTTTCATTTCACTAACTCTGGTACATTGTAATGTCACAGACGCAGACCCTGAGCATCTTTTACCCATTTCTAGACATACCAGTACTTGTTATGGGTAGAAGTACAATTCTCAGTATTTCGAGATTGTGTGTATATTTCATAATCACAAGAGAGTTATGGGACAATCAGAGCCTCGTGTCCTCTCCTTGCCGGGCTTCTCCCAATAGTACCTATCCAGGAACGGAAAGGAGAGGCTCAAGTGCAAATGGAGTCACAGAGAGATAAGAAAGATGACTCGGTGCATTATATAAAGTCCATTGTTCCAATTTCTTTGTCACTGTGACTCTCCTCTCTGATAACGGACCATCCCGGTCTTAAGAGAATTAGAAAACACCCTTCTAGTGAGCCATTTATTGGAAAATCTAGGCAGCCAACCTTCTCCTGGTTAAGTTAGGCAGTCCCATTTTGCAAAGAAGGGCTAGACTGTCTCTTTGAACACCTGACTATAGGTCACATGATTGTCTGTGGCCAGGGCATTTTTCAGACACTGCCAGAAGTATGGGTGAGCCTGTGGGTTTGTTGGCCACTCAAGGACAGAGCTCTTACAGAGCCTTTTCCGGAGCTGGAGGAACTTGGATTTCTGAAGGGGCTTCTCAAGGAATATCAAGATAATGACATCCAATTTTTCATCCATGAGCCTCTGATGGGACAAGTAAAATGCTATCTTAAAGTTCTCAGTCTTTGCGTACTTGTTTGTCATCACAAACACCGTCTTTTTGCTAAGCTGTATGCTCTGGGAAAGGTTTTCCAAAACTGGCTGCCCTGGTAACCAATCCCTTTCCTCAAGACATAAATTAAAATGTTTCTCTCTCGGGTCTTCCAACTTGGCCACCAGCTCATCCAAAACCCATTCTGTCACCGCGGGATCTTTAGTGTCATACACAACAAAAGCATCATAGCAAGAATCCAGGGATGTCAGACGCCGATACCCCTTTATTTTGGCCTTACAGAAATGGTAGCTATACCACACATCCCAGAAGTAGAGGTGGTTTGCTGTTGTAATCACCATCAGAGAAAGAGCCACGGACAGGGAAAGTGAGAACAGAATCAGATTAGTCAGATCTAACTCACAGGTATACAGATCCAGAGAGACTACACTCTGGCCCTTGTGTGCTCCTGGCCCTACACAAGTCACATCCGTGGCCAAGTAAGGAATGATCACCTCTGTATGGTTAACCCACCAGACAAACCACACAGCGTCACAGGTGCACAGAAATTGATTGTGATGCAAAAGTAACATCTCCAGATTGTTGAGGACATTTTCTGGAAAGCTAGTCTTTTGGATAATCTGGATTTTATTTGAGCTGAGGTCCAGATACCGCAACTGGAAAGCATCTTGTAGAAAATACTTTGTCAGATGCCTGATTTGATTATACTTAAGAATCAGTTTCTTGAGGCTTCTGGAACAGTTGTATAATCTGTCAGGGACAGTCTTCAGCTTGTTGTGGCTGAGGTCCAAAGTTTCTAGACTCTTCAGATACTGGAGTCTTTCCCAGGTGAAGGACGTGAGCCCATTTTTGACCAAGGAGAGGGTCTTTAGATTCGGAGGCATGCCATCAAAAACTTCAGAAGGCAAGAAAGTCAGGGAATTTTCAGAGATGTCTAGTTCCTCTAGGTTCAGCAGATTCTTGAAGAATTTTAAGTATCTGTTATCACCATCTCTCCATAAAACATCCAAATGATTTCCTCTGAATTCCAGGATTCTAAGAGACTCGCTCTCCATGGTCCTGCTGGTGGAGGTAGCAATGTCATTGTTGTTCATCATCAGTTTCTTCAGAACTTTCAGATTCTTGGTAAAGTTTAACATGTGAGTAATTCCTTCTGATTGAAAGTAATGGCTGTTACTGCTAATATCTAGAACTTCCAGGTTGCGTAGCTCCTCAAATGCTGTTGAGTAGAGTAAATCAAGCCGGTTGTTCGAGAAGTCCAAGTATTTCAAGTCCACTAAAGGCTGAAATTCACTGCCATTGAGAGTTTGGCCAATGGTATTTCCTGACAAATTTAGGCATTTGAGGAAAGAAAGATGCCGAAAATCAGAGGACTTGATAAAAAATATATTGTTTCTACTTAGGTCCAAGGTCTGCCCATATCTGTAACAATCTTTATTAAAAGGCAAGAAAGAAGGAGTCTCTTTGTTTTTGAACCTGCAACTCCTTGCGTACTCGTCATATCTGAAATAATGTAATGTTTCGAGGACCTGAGGAGCATGACCTTCTACAGAAGTTCTGGTGCTAGAGCAGAAGCCAACTTCACTTGAATCCCCTGAAGGTGATATTTTATTCATTGAAAGATCTATTACTTTCAATGTTTTGAATTGTTCAAATAGGCTGAGGTCTGCAATTTTTATGAAGTTAGTGCCGAGATCAAGAACTTCAAGATTGGAAAGACTCCATAACGGGGACAGATTATGGCTGCTCAGCTCCTTAAAAACGTATCCTTTGATTCGCAACACTTTCAGATTTTTCAGTGAAGAAAATGCATCTGACAGATTCAGAGCTGCACGATAGACCTGAAGTTCATAATTGAAAGACAGATCCAACTGGACAAGGTCGTGAAGAAGATACAAAAATTTGGCATCCTCAATTTCTTTGGCCAAGAAGTTTTGGGAAAGATCTAGCTCCTTCAGTTTTTTAATGTTTTTAAACCATCTTTGGGGCACATGCTGAAGAGAGTTACTGTGCAGACGTAACACTTGTAATTCTGTCAGTGCATCGAACGCCGACGGGTGGATCTGTAGGGGAGAATTATTTTCACAGGGCGTACAAGGAAATGGGACATTGTAACAACGAGGGCAATTTCCACTTAGGTCAAGAAGCTGCAGTTGATGGAGGTTATTAAAGTCCTCTTCTTGGATTTTTGCAATGGCGTTGTTATAAAGATAGAGTTCTGTTAAAGTAGATGGCAAAGTAGTAGGGACATATGTGATATTGTTATCTTTTAGGGAGAGCAATTTTAGATTTTTCAGACTTAGGAAAGCATCTTTTTCGATGAAAAACGAAACGTTACAAGGGTTGCGAAAATAGCAGTTTTGGCCCAAGTAGAGCTTTTCTATATTGGTCAGTTCTGTTAGGTTATTTTTCATGATAGAATAGATACTGTTGGCCTCAAGGCTCAGCAGCTGCAGGTTGGGAGGAAGACCCTCAGGTATTTCTAGAAGCTGGTTTCCATCCAGATAAAGGGATTTCAAATAAGTGAGTCTACTAAAGCTTCTGGGTTTAATCTGTGGCCTCCTGGTGCACAGATGGTCTTTGGGCCCTAGTCGAATAGGTATACAGTTGCATCTGAAATCGATCTCTACCAGATAGTCCAGCTGGTGGAAGGAGGCTGGAGAGATGCTGGGTATGTGGTTAATGGTGAGGGTGAGGTTGGTGGCATTGGTGGGAATACCTCCAGGGATTTCTGTCAAATGCTTGTCCGTGCAGTCCACGATCACATGGGCCTTTGGAACATCCAGACTGACATCACAGGGCAGAGTTTTAGGAAACCATCTAGCTCCAAGGAGTTTGGAAATTAGGATTATGTTTAAAAAGATAAGTAACTGTCTCTTCAATGTCCACATTGGAAACACCTGAAAGCATAAGAAAGACCAAATCATCATCATTCAAAGTCATTCTAAAATATACCAAGAATCAGATTTGAAATTTCCCATCTGCTGCCTCTCTTTTGCTACAGTTTAAAGTAAACAACCCAGGTCTTATTCTCAATTGCCTAAACGGCATCTCCCCACCCCCCATGACTGTACTTGCCCTACTACGGAGGTTCATAATAATTGAGTTACACATTTAGCTTTTAGCACGTTAGCTTTTTGATTCCATAGCTTTGAAGGTGGTAGAAGCAGCATTTTCCTATTCACTGTTATTTAAAATAGTACAACAGAGGAGCTATCAACTAGCTGCCGAAGTCTGAAATTTGCAGGTGAAGGAATATTAAAACAAAAATATATTGGGAAGAATGACACATTTTAAGACTTTAGTGCAGGGCACCTGGGTGGCTCAGGGGGTTGAGCGTCAGCCTTCAGCTGGTTGTGATCCCAGGGTCCTGCGATCGAGCCCCACATCAGGCTCTGTCTTCAGCGGAGAGCCCGCTTCTCCCTCTCCCTCTGCCCCTCCCCCTGCTTGTGCACACGCTCTCTCTCAAATAAATAAATAAAATCTTAAAAAAAAAAAAGACTTTAGTGCAGTTACTGTTTGCTTGCTAATAAGCCTGCTCTTTTACAAAAGGCTTTCACAATATTCAAGCTTCTTAATATTCTAAGTAGAAAAATTAAGAGATCCATTATCCCCATCTTATAGATGAAGACCTAGCTCAGCAATATATAGTAGCTGATTTGCCCCAGGACACTCAACTCCCATTTTGGCACTGCCATTTTGTGAGCTTGTTTTCCTCTTGGATTGTTTTTGGAAATCCAAGATGATTTGAGGACGAACGCTTCCCCTACACATTGGCTTTACATTACGTACATTTTGGAGAGAGCAGAGAGTCAGGGCATTGCCTCAGTGTGTCCTGATTGATCGACGACGATACTTATGGGAGTGAAAGAAGGGGGACCTAGTAATAACAATGCTAAGACTATAGGCAGAAAACCAAGACTCTCTCAGGCAAACTGGGACATATAGAAACCTACCCATAATGGTGGTTCTTGGGCAACCAGGTTTAGCATCAGAGACAATGAGACCCTGGGGAGAAAGACCTTAGAAGGTGGTATGCGGAGTACTAAAGAGCTTTGCTAGTCACCATATTAACTTGAACTGGCCCTGCCTTAGAGGCTGGTTTCACCAGGGACTTGCCCTCAAGTTTCAGGATTTCTATCAGTATTTTACTCCAGAACACTGGTTTTAGTTTAACTGGTGCTAATCCATGGAATGATCTAGCCTGTGTCTCTACAACAAGCTTCTAGATCAATTAATGTTTTTGTCATCCCAACTGACTGAATCAGCCAATTGTGTTGATATCTAATAAACCAAATGCCTACTTTCCTTAATTCCTCTAATAGAAAGGTAAATAAGCAAATTTTCCCTCAGCTTTCTTTTTCTCTAATGCAAGATGGTTCAGAAGGATCTCAAGAGCTTCTTCATACATCTTTATGTGCCTAAAGTTTGTTGAGATTAGAAGGGCAACACTGTCTTTTTCTTTTTTTTCTCTTTCACCACCTTGTCTTCTCCTCGTCATCAAAACCATTCACTGAGTCCAGCTGACATTCTTCATTGACCATCTTGACATCCTCCTTGCTTTGCCATTTTAGCTGACACCATTTCAGCTGAGATGATTGCACCCTCGATCCGCTCTAAAACCTCATCCTTGTCTTCAGGCTCTCACTCTTCGAATGCACCCGAACCAGTAAACTTCCCAAACATTAATCAGATGACATTACTCTGAAGTCTTTAAAATGATTTTTTTCTTTTTTTTAAAAGAATGAGCCCTAACTTTTTTTTTAAGATTTTATTTATTTATTTATTTGAGAGAGAGAATGAGATAGAGAGAGAGAGAGAGAGCAAGAGAGGGGGGACGTTCAGGGGGAGAAGCAGACCCCCCCACTGAGCAGGGAGCTCGATGCAGGACTCAATCCCGGGGCTCCAGGATCATGACCTGAGCCGAAGGCAGACGCTTAACCATCTGAGCCACCCAGGCGCCCGAGCCCTAACTTTTTATCATGGCATCCAAAGTCTTCCATACTTTGTCCCCTATCTACTTGTCCAGGCTTCCCTGATACACTGCCCCTACCAGCTTCTCTAGTCACTAACCCAAGCCCAGTTTGCAGTTCCCTTACTTGCAAGTCCTTTTACCGGGACTACTCTTTTCTGCCATTTCCACCCACCAGAATTCTAGTTATGCTTTAAGGCTTTACCTCCCAATCTAGAGCATTCAGATCCCTGGGAAGATACGGCACTAGGTCAGGGTGTACAGGAGGCCCTTAGATAAATATGGTCTATCTCCCTTGAGCATCAACTTTACTCAAAGATTTAGGAGAAAAAGGGGCGCCTGGGTGGCTCAGTTGGTTAGGCGTCTGCCTTTGCCTCACGTCATGGTCCCAGGGTCCTGGGATCGGGCCCCACATCGGGCTCCCTGCTCAGCGGGAAGCCTGCTTCTCCCTCTCCCACTCCCCCTGCTTGTGTTCCCTCTCTCGCTGTGTCTCTCTCTGTCAAATAAATTAATTTAAAAGAAAAAAAAAAGATTCAGGAGAAATGTTCATCACTCAGGGAAGAGGGGTTGAGCCAAGATGGAAAAAGGAGAGAAGTAGAGTGAGCTATTTTTATGGTCCCTGATTATAGGATCCCAGACCCTGGACCCCATCTCCAGCTATGCTTCTGTCAGAGGACATGATGGGTTCATGAATCCCAGTATCAAAAGGTAATAAGGAATGCTGCTAAGGGTGTTACTGTGGACCTGGGAGGTGTGCTGTACTCCAAAGGGGGGCCAAATAAATAAAGGACAAATTGTGAACCAGGGGCCCTCTTCTGATCCCACTCCCACGAACCTAGATGAGCTCCTGGGAAGAACTGGGAGGATCCCTGAATTAGCGGAGGTAAAAACACGAAGTGACAGCAATCACCACACAGAGTTTCCAGAATAGTTTAAGTATTTCTATGATGGGGGGAAATAGATGCTCTAAGATGAAGGCAGTTCAGTTATTGAAAAAATAACAGCGGTGTGTTAGTAAATGTTTAACAACCGGCTGTCCTCCCCCAACCCACATCTCTGATTCGTGAAGTCCTGATTTATAGCATCTGCCAGTTCCTATAGTGTGCACTGCCATTGTGATGTCACTGAATGCAGAGGTGGGGAGAGACGTGCAGAACTGCTCTGGCAAGCCTGTAGGAGCTGGGTCCAGCAAACCCTGCCCGTTAACACACCTGCGACAATGACTGTGAAATTTTTAGCCTCTACATATGGACATAGTATGAACTAGAAGGAAAAATTAATCAGAAAGCCTTTTTTTCTCCCTTATTTCTAAACTTTGTCTGGCACCTGTCCACCTTTCCCCTTGTCTACTAGCACCTCCTTCCTGCCATTAGCCATCAGGTCTTACCTGGACTACCGCAAGAGACTCCTAACTGGTCCACCCAATTCTCCTTCTCCTCTACAATTCATTCATCAAATGGCATGAGAATAGTCTTTATAAACATGAATCACACCAACTGCAATGACTTCCTATTACACTTTGAATCTTTACTATTGCTTATATCATGCATGTTCGGACTCAAGCCTAGTTTCATGACCTTGAACCATCCTTCTCCTACTTTGACCACATGCCAGACATCTGGCCTGTTTTCTGTTCTGCATTCGAGCCAGTCTTAGCACTTGCTGTTCCCTCTTCCTGAAATTATCTCTCTCCTCCTCTTCCCGTAGCCAGGTCATTCTCATCCCCAAGGTGTCAGCACAAACAACACATATTCGGACAGACCTTCTCTGGCCAACTCATCCAATACCCTCCCATGTAATACTAGTGATAGTGACAGTAGCATTTGTTAACTTAGGTAGCACTTGCTATATTCTGAGCATCATTTTCAGTGTTTAAATATATTAACTCATTCAATCCTCTTAATAACCACATGTGAGTGGTACTACAGATCCTCAATCCTTTCCCAAAACCTTTGGGGCTAGATGTGTTTTGGAACTAAGAATTTTTCAGATCTTAGAAGGTAATATGATATATGTATCCACATATTATATAATATCCTTACTGGGGCCCAGGGCAGCATCCCATAATCAAACACACAAAAATTTGTGCAGTGAAACAAAGAATTCTCCACACTAAGTGAGGAAAGAAGGGAGAGAGGGAAATCAAGAAAAGCAAGCACGCAAGCACGCAAGCACCCAAGCAAGAAAAGAACTAGCTTGTTCAGTTCAGATCAAGATTCACCTCCGAATGAATTCAGGTCATGTGTTTGCCATCGACCGAGTTAGGACAAAGCTTTCAGGCTGGGGATTTTGGAACTGTGGACCTCTATTATTAATTTCCATTTTACAGATGAGTCCACTGAGGTACAGAGAGGTATATGTACTCTGTACTAGATCACTCTGCTTTATTTCCTTCATGGCCCTTAGCACCATCAGAAATTATCTTGCCAGTAGTTTACGTGCTTATGAGTTGTGTGCTTATTTGTTTTTTGTTGTTGTTGTTGTTTTTCTTTAAAGATTTTATTTATTTATTTGACAGAGAGAGACACAGCGAGAGAGGGAACACAAGCAGGGGGAGTGGGAGAGGGAGAAGCAGGCTTCCCGCCGAGCAGGGAGCCCGATGCGGGGCTCGATCCCAGGACCCTGGGACCATGACCTGAGCCGAAGGCAGACGCTTAACGACTGAGCCACCCAGGCGCCCCGTGTGTGCTTATTTGTTTAATGTCTACCCTGCATGAGAAGATAAGCTCTGAGACAGCAGGGCTTTGTGTGTCCTTGTGTAAAACAATGCCCGGCAGTTAATTCGTGTTGTATTATGTTTGCTAAATACATGACTAGAAGAATGAATGTGTGCATGAATGAAATAAAGCAAAATACTTCCAACAAATTTCTCCTTGGAGTAGATCGCTTTAGGCTACAGCCCCCGTACTTGCCGAGAGATAACATTCTATCTCGTCTATTTGCCTGAGGATTCCTTGGGGAGAAAGGTTTCAGGAGCTCTTGTTTTCTACTGCCCAGTTCGAACCCGACTTCTTCAAGACACTCTCTGGGATCGACCCAGACAGAAGTAGTCACTCCCTCTTCTCATCTTCTACTGCCCTGATTATACATGAGGCTGTGAAACACCGCTCCGGACTGAGGGTTGGAAGAACTGGCTCCCGGTCCTGGCTTGGTATTCCACTACCCACGTCCCCTTGTGAGGCAGCCACTGTGCTCAGCAGAAGAGCCCCCTCCAAGAGAATGGCAGACATGGAAACAACAATACAAGACACACCAAGGACCCAGACAACTGCCCAGGACCAAGACAGTGGACCTGGACCAGAAAATTCCCCAACAATTCCTTAGTGAGGAATTGCACGAAGTAACTGGTGAGAAAAAATTTATAAAAAAAATATAACAGAATTCCACTGACATATTCGTTCTTTCATTTGACAAATATTTATTGAATACCTACTAGGGGCAGTAAACACACAGCCTCTGCCCTTAAAGAGTTCAAAACACAGCCAAGGAGAGAAAAAAATATATATGGATTTAAACTAAAAATGTGGAAAGACCATTAGTTCTTTCCAGACAAGATGCTGACACTTATGTGGAGCTTAATTGTATGTTGTTCTTATTCCACGCAGTATTTTCTGACACTTTAGCTATTTTTATCATCCTCATCAAAGCTAGAGATTGTTAAACATCTCCCCATATCTTTGTCCCCTTTCTTTCATCTCATAGTGATAGAGTCTCCATTAATAGTTGGACATGCACCACTCTGAAAAAGGGGGGGCTATATGCCAGACTCCCTTGCAGCTAAGCATGGCCTCGTGACTAAGTTAACACCAATGTGATGTGAGAGGAAGAAGCAAGATGTGCAGTTTCTAGGATATGTCCTTAAATGGTGGGGCTGTTCCCTTTCTTCCTGTCTACTTCCATCTGGCTTCTTGTAATATAGGTGTGGTAGCCACCTATCTTGAATTTTGCAAATGAGGAAAATGTGCTAGGGATGATGAAGCAACAAGGTAGATGAGCCAGAGCACCCAGATCCTTGCATGATCTCATAGAGCAGAGTATAAATAATGGCTCAGAACTGCTGACCTCTAGGAGTTTATGAGAAATCATGAAGTTGTTATACTAAGCCAGGGTTAATTGGACTTTCTAGTGTACAAATGCAAACCTACTTTTAGCCAGTGTAGAATTTAGAACTTGGAAGTAAACTGCAGCTCGTGAGAGAACCAAAAATATGTGACATCGATGTTATTAGGCCATGGGCAAGACAGATTCAGACGTCGGAGGCTGGAAAGCTAGCAACCCACGTCACACCATAGCAAAACACCTGATGCAACTATCACCTACGCCATCTTGGAAGGCAGAACATGCATCAACTGTGACTTTTGTTTTGTTTTCCCAGTTTTTTGGAGATATAATTAACATATAACATCGTATTGGTTTAAGGTATTCAACATAATGATTTGATAAACGCATACATGGTAAAATGATCAAAAGTCTAGTTAACAGCCATCACCTCACATTGTTACAACCGTTTTTGTGGCGGTGAGAGCTTTTAAGATCTACTCCCTTAGCAACCTTCAAATACACAATATTGTTAACTAGTCACCATGCTGCACAGGACAGCCTCAGAATGCCAACCGTGACTTGTGACTTTACTCTTAGGGGAAATGGTTTGGCAAGATTGGGAACGATGATGCCTGTTGAGGGCTTCTGACTGTTTTTAGCAGTCTTAGGAGAGGCCTGAACCGTGGCTTAAGTCAGCCATCTGCAAGCAGGGATGGAAGGAAGTGCAGCTCTACCAAGTGAGGTTTCGTCTGCCTGCAGCTGGAACTCTAAAGTTGATTAAGACTTCCTTAATCTGGGGCCTTGCAGGGCTGAAAAAGCCTCCTGCTTTACCCCAAATGAAAGCAGATGAATAGACAGAGTCAACAGCAGCCTTAAGAGAACATAAGTGTGTGCTCACATGCATTTTTCAAGCATTTTCCATTAAGTATTTTCCAGCAGACAATGGAAGCCGTCTAGCGCAAAGAATCTGATTAGGAATGCTGCCTTGCCCTTGACTCATACAGCCTCTGGGGAGTTGATTACATTGAGACTGAGGAACACTGACAGAATACAGAATCTTTACACTTAAAATGGTCTGGAGCTGCTCTAATATGATAGACACCTGTCACATGTGGCTATTTAAATTAATTAAAATTAAATGCAATTTTAAAATTTGGTTTCTCAGTTATACTAACCATATTTCAGGTGCTCAAGAGCCATAGTAGGCACTAGGCTACAGTATTCGAGCATGCAGATATATTGCAGAAAGTTCTATTAGAGAACATTGGTCTAGACCAAGGGATGGCAAACCTTTTCTGTGAAGAGCTAGAGAGTAAATATTTTAGGCAAAATTGAGACGATTATGTGGGTATGTAAATTACCATTTAAAATGTAACTCATTGGGGCGCCTGGGTGGCTCAGTCGTTAAGCGTCTGCCTTCAGTTCGGGTCATGATCGGGATCAAGCCTCACATCGGGCTCCCTGCTCCGCGGGGAAGCCTGCTTCTCCCTCTCCCACTCCCCCTGCTTGTGTTCCCTCTCTCGCTGTGTCTCTCTCTGTCAAATAAATAAATAAAATCTTTAAAAAAAAATGTAACTCATTAAAGTTGTAAAGACCATCCTTAGCTCATGAACCGTATAAACACAGGTGGCTAGACAGATCTGGCCCACAGGCAGTAGTTTGCAAACCCCTGGTCTAGACAAAATCTTAGGCTGTATTAAACTTGTGCACAGAATCAACTCTAAGCAAATCCAACCTAAGACTGCCAAATATGAGAAGAAATTATATTGCCTACAAAGCCTGTAAGTCTGTTCACACGTCACCAATTTCAACCAAAAGCCTTTAGCAAATGATTTCATCATCACTGTGATTCTAAGAAATAGGTTTGTTTGCAATGAGGTGAGTGAAATGCAGAGCCTACAGAACCGGCCCAAAGTTAAGACTCAAGCAATCCAGACACAGAGCTTGCACTCTTGGCTGCTCTGTTATACCACCTTTCTAGAAGGCTCCATGTCAACACACCATTCCTCCCTCTGGGTGGTGAACGCTCTTAAGTCCAGAACCTTGCTTGTCTTTACACGCACTCTATCATTACGATGCCTGCCACATAGTGAGCATGAGATCAATATCTGTTGAATAAATCAAGGCTTTGAACTTTCTTAAAATCCCATAGAAGACACTTATTGAATGATCATAAATAGTAAAATATTCCAAAGGTCAGATTGTTGGCAAGAAGTGAGGAGACACCAGGAGGGCTTGGGACCTCTAAAAGGAAGGGGTAAAGTGGGAAAAGTGCCACAGAAGGAAAGGGGACAGTGTCAGAGGAAGTCCGTGGGAAGTGAAACTGCAGAAGGTCCCCTACTTGATCCTTTGTCTCTCCTGGGAACAGGCACACCCTATGCTCCATAGTTGAGCCCCAGCCCAGCTGGCCCTTGTGATGCTCTTTGGCAGGCGGCAGGTCTCCTGCCGCTGCACCAGGAGCCTGGAACTCAGAGATGCCAGTGAGTTCGCATTCTACGGATCGGTGCCAAAGGGAAAATTAACTGCAATGAAAGGTTGGGTTCTTTTTTTTTTTTTTTAAGATTTTATTTATTTAACAGAGACACAGTGAGAGAGGGAACACAAGCAGGGGCAGTGGGAGAGGGAGAAGCAGGCCTCCCACCAAGCAGGGAGCCTGATGTGGGACTCGATCCCAGGACCCTGGGATCATGACCTGAGCCGAAGGCAGACGCTTAAGGACTGAGCCACCCAAGTGCCCCGAGAGGTTGGGTTCTGATCAAGCAAAGGAGGAAAGAAAAATGGACTCAACAAAACCTTTCTAAATTTTTTAAAGAAAAATTTTAAAATTTTTATTTAAATTTTAAATTAAAAAAATTTTAAAGCCTTTTGAGGCTTCCAAATTTAAAAGATATTCTTGAGAAGATGACTGAAAATGTGAAGTTTTGGGGTGCCTGGGTGGCTCAGTCGGTCGAGTGTCTGACACTTGGGTTTCAGCTCAGGTCATGATCTCAGGGTTGTGAGACTGAGCCCCACATCGGGCTCCACGTTCAACTCGGAGTCTGCTGGAGATTCTCTCCCTCTCCTTCCCCCTCTGCTCCTCCCCTTGCTCGTTCTCTCTCTCTCTCTCTCTCTCTCTCTCTCTCGCTCTCTCTAAAATAAATAAATAAATAAATAAAGTCTTAGATGTGAAGTTTTCTTTTATTCCTTAAGTGTGGAAATGTCCCCTTTCAGACCACTGGGAACTACCTGCTTCGGACTAAAGTGGGGACCTTAGCTAGCTTCAACTAATGGTAATGTAAGACTTCACTTGATGCCAAAGGGGTGCCTGGCTGGCTCAGTCGGTAGCGCATCTAACTCTTGATCTTGGGGTTGAGTTTGAGCCCCATGTTGGGTGTAGAGATTACTTAAAATATATGAATAAATAAAAGTCTTTAAAAAGAGTTCACTCGGTGTTGAGCCAGACCTGTTTTCTCATCTGATACAAAGAATCCACATTATTTTGTTTTGCTTGTTTTGGCAACAACTGCCTAAAGACACGTGCCCTTCAGTACTTTGATTTGTAAAGTAACAGAAGACACCATGACAGAAGCTCAGCTTTAGTTGTGGATCACAGCTAATTACACAGGCAAATACACTGGGTAAACTTGGATGCTGGATTAGCAAGCTATCTATGGTTAAAATGAGAATGTTTGACTCTAAGCACAGGTGTTCTCCTCCCTCAGTAAATCACCTCTTTTTGTTAAAATGGAAAATGTAGAATTCACATTGAATAGTCATCAGTCATTTTTGTTTTTTTATAACGGCTGCCTTTTATCACGTGCTTATTACACGTCAGATGCTAAAGAAGACACAGTATTGATCTTACTGAGCCCTGACAGTGAAACTGAAAGGACATATAAATATTCCCATTTCACTGATGAAGAGGTAGTGATCAGAGAGGCAACTGAACTAAGAGTCCAACTCCATGCTGACCAATCCTCTTCAAGTTACCTCGTATAGTTATAGCAAATGCACATGGCATGTTTGCCTATGTCTTGATTTATTTCCATTTCAGTTCAAGGATTCTGAGCATTGTAATGTCTCCAGATTGTGCTATTTAGAGTTTTTCTTAAAGATTTTATTTATTAGAGAGAGAGAGAACGAGCAGGGAAGAGGGGCAGAGGGAGTGGGGGGAGAGAGAGAGAGAGAGAGAGAAGCAGACTCCCTGCTGAGCAGGGAGCCCAACAGGGAGCTTGATCTCAGGACCCTGAGATCATGATCTGAGCCAAAGGCAGCCGCTTAACCGACTGAGTCACCCAGGCGCCCCTAGACGTTTTTTAAAAAAAGATTGATTGATTGATTTGAGAGAGTGCAAGAACATGTGATATCCTCTGTTCCTCGAGGTTTTTTTCTTCATAAAGAACATGCGTTGCTTTTATCTTAAAAACATTTTAGGGGCGCCTGGGTGGCTCAGTCGTTAAGCGTCTGCCTTTGGCTCAGGTCACGGTCCCCGGGTCCTGGGATCGAGCCCCGCATCGGGCTCCCTGCTCCGTGGGAGGCCCGCTTCTCCCTCTCCCACTCCCCCTGCTTGTGTTCCCTCTCTCGCTGTGTCTCTCTGTGTCAAATAAATAAAATCTTAAAAAAAAAACATTTTAAACATTACGGAGCAAGTAATAAAACCTTAGCATAACAATGTGGAAGGAAATTGTGAAAAATGAACATTTCAACAAGTATTGATTGATACCTGCTACATGCCAGGTATCCACTTCTAAGTGTTGGGTCATATATCAGTGAACCAAATGGAAGAGATTCCTGCTGTTTCTGAAGCTTACATTCTCTAAATAATCAACTGAAAATATAGAACTGTAATAATCATATCGATGTGAGGTGATAAGGGTTAGAAAGAAAACGCAGGGCAGGGTGAAGGGGGTCAGGCATGTGAGGCGGGCTTGTGACCATAAATGGGGTGGTTTGGGTGGACATCACTGAGAAGTAGACATTTGAGCAAAGGTCTCAAGGGAAGTAGGAAGTTGACCATGCAGCTCTATCCAGGGGAAAAGCATTCCAGGCAGAGGGACAAGTCTCATGCAAAGGAGGAAAACATGCTGGAATATTCGCAAAGATGATAACAAGACTGGTGTGCCTGGAACAAGGGGGGGAGAAGGGTAGGAGATGAAGTCGGGGGGGGGGGGGCCCAGCCCTGCATCACGCATGCCGGGCCCTGCCAAGCATTCCAAGGAAGGATGGTGGTTTCTACTGAGTGGAACGCTAAAGAGGGACACGGCCTGACCTACATTTTAGAAGGCTCATGCTGGTTGCTGTGTTGAGAAGAGACAATGAGGGGCAAAGGCAGAAGGACAGAGGCCAGTCAACAGGCTATTGCAGGATTTCAAGTAACAGACCCCGCTGGCGAGGGTGCAGGTGACGAGAACTTGGAGATGAAGCCAAATAAAATAGGACTTGAAAGTTCTTGGAAGAACGAGGGATTGTTAACAGCAGACAGGGGCGCCTGGGCGGCTCAGTCGTTAGGCGGCTGCCTTCGGCTCAGGTCATGATCCCAGGGTCCTGGGATCGAGCCCCGCATCGGGCTCCCTGCTCGGCGGGAAGCCTGCTTCTCCCTCTCCCTCTCCCCCTGCTCGTGTTCCCTCTCTCGCTGTGTCTCTCTCTGTCAAATAAATAAATAAAATCTTAAAAAAAAATAAAGAAAGAAACAGCAAACATTTCTGGGAAATTTCCTACAAAAGGGAACAAAGACACTGGCAGGCGTTCACAGAGCCAGTAGGGTCAAAAGAATTTATTTTAGGAGGAGAGAAAGAACAGCATGTTATAATGCTGGTGAGAACGGAAAAGAAAGAAAGAAAAAAAAAAAACCCCACCAAAAAGCATTCATGAGGAGGAGGAGGAGGAGAGGATGACGATGACAATGTGAAGGACAGAAAATGGAACCTTGAGCCTGAGCAGGAGAGCAGGGGGGAGAGCCCTCGTGCACCAGCAGGGGACCGGGTCTAGCCAGGAGCAGAAAAGTCCCATGCTTGGTGTTAAGAGTCCACACATTTGACGACACATCTCCCATCCTCCTTGGAACCCAGGCAGGGCTTTGTGAGTGTTTCCACGGAGAGCAGCACCACAAGTAAGCAGGCTTCCCGCGGAGCGGGGAGCCCCATGCGGGACTCGATCCCAGGACCCCGGGATCATGACCTGAGCTGAAGGCAGACGCCCAACAACTGAGCCACCCAGGCGCCCCGCGCTCATTCTCTCCTGAGCTCTCTGTCTCCCCGCTTTCTTTAGAGCCCTGAGCCACCAGCCTCGGAGGAGGCCTGGCCACGCTGGAGCCGCAGGGCGCTGCAGACACCCGAGCCGCCCCGGGCTCGGGCCGAGCTCCCGGCCCCACCACACCCGTGAGGGAGGCAGTTTTCAGCGGAGTCCAGCCCCGGGGAACTGACTGCCAGGGCCTGAGACACCGAGCACCAGAGCTGCCTCCCGGAGCGCAGCTGACCCTCGAACCCAGGACACAGAAGAGTAGAGGATTGTTGCAGTTGTAAGCCCAGGCAGTCCGGGGCCACCCGTGAGGCGTGCGTCCAGGCACCGCGTGTGGGCACAGAAGGCCGGGTAGGCGCACAGGGAGAAGGGGGCCCGCGGAGGTCCTCTGCCCGTGGCTGCAGCGTGCTCAGGGGAGCAGGGAAGTGAGGAGAGGGCAGGGGTGGAAGAGAGGGGAGGAGGGGGAGAGGGCCCTCCTGGCGGGGGCACACGAGGAAATCTGCGATTACCCGGTGGCAACAAGGAACGCCCCCCCCCCAAGCCCCTCACCTTTCTGTAGGTAATCTGCCTTCCCCTTGGGCTCTTTCTCACACAGGCTTTGCAGAGCTACACTCTGCCTCCATTTCATTCCTCTCAGCTGCATCCCTCACGGAGGGAAATTCATCTTGAGATGGGGATACTGGTGGCCTAGAACAATGACCGCCATGCTCACCGCCAGTCCTTTACCCAGCCAACCGGTCAGGAGGCCAACAGACGGGGCACCCCCTGGGGCTACTGTGTGCCAGGCTTCAGGGGGTGACAGCTCCGGGCAAGATCACACAGCACACAAAAAGCCAAGTCGCAGGGTGAAAAGGGTATTGATGTATTTCTGGTGGCGGGAACCGCTTCGGGCAAGGTTGGGAAGCAAGGGGTCTCACCTCCCCGTGGGGATCCTGCGAATGGCTGGGCTGGGTTGAACCAGAGGTGAGGCCCGGCTGGAAAAGAATCACAAAGGGCCACAGAAGAGGCTAGGAGTCGGGGAGCAACTGCTGGAAACCCGTGAACTTGAATTTGCTCACCTTTTGCCACGTTGATATTGAAACTGTGCCCCATGGGGTTAATGAGGTTGAAACTACCAGAAAGCTGAAAGCTTGTTTTTCAGCCAACCCTTTTCCCCTCAAGGTCGACTGATGGTGGTTCCAGCCTGTAAACCAGCAAGGTCCTATATTCCTGCACAGGCTTCATTAACATAAGATGCCTGTAGGGCATGTAGTACTTATGCCGTTGGCTAAGTACTGCGCAGCCTGACGCCCACCTTGATGGTGGATGACAAAGCTCCCGTTTCTGAATATTCATCTTAACCATAAATAAAAGGAACCCAGTCACATCTGCTCAGGGGCTTTGGAAGTGATTCCCCAAGGTCTCCTTATTTGCTTCAAATAAAGTTTCCTGTGCGGGACCACCCTCCTTGATGTGCTCTCTATCTGGAGCTCTCTGAGGGGAACTCCCATCAACTCAGCAGGACACC
This sequence comes from Callorhinus ursinus, assembly GCF_003265705.2. Taxonomy (NCBI): domain Eukaryota; kingdom Metazoa; phylum Chordata; class Mammalia; order Carnivora; family Otariidae; genus Callorhinus; species Callorhinus ursinus. Next base: position 34,635,494 of record NW_027397078.1, read on the forward strand.
AAATTGTTTGATAATGAGGTAGTGATGTGGACATCACCCTAGGGGCTAACCAAGCCCCGGGAATAAGGAAGTTACTTTACTTGGGTGAATCACTTTACCTCATGAGCCTCTGATTTCCTTCTTTTCTCTCTGTTTGCTTTATAGACTGAGACTCCACTTGGAATTTCCCTAATAAATTTATGACAAAATAGCAGCCCCCCCCTTTTTTTTGCAAATTCGGAAGATTTCTAATTATAGGCTAATCTCTGTAAAGTGTAATTACCACAAATGGCAAAGTCTCATTATATAACCAAAAAAAAGTATAAGGATACAACCGACTTACTCTAAAAACAGAGACTTTTTATCATTTATCTCCTACCATTTTAGCCCAACAGACCTAGTTTTCAAAATAAAAGAATGAAATGATATAAAGTAGTCTTTCTATAAATTAGCAACTCGACAGCTATTACGCATCACAACAGGCACCAAAGACCAGAAGATATTAAATCTCATTCGACCTTACACCCTGTCTGCTTGCTTCCCATAAACCACCACCACACCATCGGCACACGTTTCTGTAAGGGGCCAGTTAGTATTTTATGTTTTGCAGGCCATCTAGGCTCTGTCCCAACTACTCAACCAGCGAGGAGGTTGCCATGTAGTACAAAGGCGGTTAGAGACAAATCTACACAAACAAAACTATTTGCGGGCACTGAAATTTGCATTTAATGTAACTGGGATATAGTATTCTTCCTCTTTTTCTTTTTTTTTTTGTTTTAAGATTTTATTTATTTGAGAGAGAGAACACGCAAGGGAGGGAGGGGCAGAGGGAGAGGGAGAAGCAGGCGCCCTGCGGAGCAGGGAGCCCGATGCGGGGCTCGATCCCAGGACCCTGGAGATCACCACCTGAGCCGAAGGCAGACGCTTAACGGACTGAGCCACCTGGGCGCCCCCTTCCTCTGACTTTTTCAAACATAAAAACATTAAAAACTTTCTTAGCTTGTAGGCTGTGCAAACATAGGCGGCAAGCGGGGTATGGGCCGTGGCCACAACATGCCGCTCAGCGCTAAGCTTTGGCAAGCTTCTGAGATAGAAGGGATCTGCTCTTGGCGTGCAAAGACACTGGTTGGTTCATCTGTAATGATGGTTTTTAATTTTAGCACAGTCTTTCAAATGTTTAAATGATCAGGTTTGATTCATTTAGTAAATAAATTTCTCATTACCTCTTTGCTTGGCCATGGAGAAATCTGCTATAGTTAAGAGCAGAATAATGGTTTTACTTTTAAAACCGCTTAGCCACGGTTACACATTGGCATGTTTCTTTCAATACTGATCTCCGCATTTCTGTCTCTATTTCGCATAGTGAGAAGCATTCCAGTATTTTTTTTTTTAAAGATTTTATTTATTTATTCATAAGAGACAGAGAGAGAGAGAGAGAGAGAGAGAGAGGCAGAGGGAGAAGCAGGCTCCCAAGGAGCAGGGAGCCCGATGCGGGACTCGATCCCAGGACCCCGGGATCATGACCTGAGCCGAAGGCAGACGCCCAACCATCTGAGCCACCCAGGCGCCCAGAAGCATTCCAGTCTTAGCTAGGGCTTTGTCGATGGAAAGATTTCATTTTATTTTATTTGTTAAAGATTTATTTATTTTAGAAAGAGAAAGAGAGCAAGCACAAGCGGGAGGAGCAGGGAGGAGCAGAGGGAGAGAGAGAGAATCTCAAGCAGACTTCCCGCTGAGTGTGGAGCCTGACACAGGGCTTGATCTCATGACCCTGAGGTCATGACCTGAGCCGAAATCAAGAGTCAGTCATTCAGCCGACTGAACCACCCAGGTGTCCCAGAACAATTCTTATTCTGCCACATAAGAGCTCTCTGACTTTGGTGAATCACTTGACCTCATGAGAATTTTCATTTCTCAACTGTAAAATGGTTAGAATGCATTTTGCGAAACTATTAAGAAAAATAGGTAACACATGTGTTCATGTAAACCATCCTCCCAGATTAACCAACACCAAGTAAGCATCTAGCATGGGCACATTAAAATCACCGGGAATATACGATACTTATCAATTTCTAGCTTGCTGTTTTCACTTACCACTATATTATAAGTACTTATGTGTCTCAGTGTTCTTTTAAAAAACACGATTTGAGGAGCGCCTGGGTGGCTCGGTCGGTTGAGCGTCCGACTCTTGGTTTTCGCTCAGGTCATGATCTCAGGGTCATAAGATCGAGCCCCATGTTGGGCTCTGCACTCAGTCTACTTGAGACTCTTTCCCTCTCCCTCCCTTCTGCTCCTCCCACCACCACCACCCCCAGCTTGCATGCACTCTCTAAAATAAATATTTAAAAACGAATTAATTAATTAAAACATGATTTGATGGTTGTATTAACATATCATTTAATGGGGGACCACAATTAAGTAATCCCTCCCCAACATTCGACATGAGATACTCTGTTTGCCATGCCGAACAGACAACCTTGATAAATAATTTGCTACATCCTTGATCATGTCTTAAGAGAGCTTCTAGAAGTGGAGTTTCCATATCGAAGGAGAGGACATATAACTATTAATATGGTCGAATAATTTCCCTGTGCTTCCTGGCCTCTTGTATCTCTTCTTTTGAAAATTGTTTCCAAGTCTTTTCTTATAAAAGATCTACCAAGTGCTCCTTTTCTCGTCAGGAGTAAGGTATCATAATGGAAGTTCACAGGTTCTGAGTGTCTCTGGGGTGACGGTGTGTGTTGGGCTTGGTCTAGGTGCAGAGAGCAGGGGGGCCCGAGCACGGCTCCCGGAGTCAGGCTGCCCAGTCAAGACCACTCGGGCTCCTTAACCTCCTGAAGCCCCAGCTCCCTCATCGGGGGCTTCACGGGGCTGCTTTGAAACTGAAACAGAACCCTAGACATCAAGCCCTTAGCATGACGCCTGACCTATATAGCAAGTGGTCAATAAATCTGAGCGGTCTTGATTATTACCAGTGCCCTCATTCCATCCCTCAAGGGGCAAAGGCAGATGTGGGCATGGGTTTGCATAAAAATAGACATCTGAGTTTCTAGGAAACGAAACTATACGCAGTTGTTTCCTTTGTAACACAGTCCCCTCGGGGTTAACTCCTCATTAGACCTTAGGCACAAAATGAGCCATGGTGCCCACATTCAGATCTAGAAATCGGGATGCGTTCCCACTGAATGTACTCCATCATGGCTCATTTGGGTGACAAAATAATTTCAGAAAAAGGCCACTGATATCTTTTTCTGACTAGTTTTCGGCATCCCTAATAGTTCACACTGCTCGCAAAGAACTTGAACACATATTCTGTGACTTGAGCCTCACGGTGGCCCTGGAAGGCACCTGGAGAAGTATTAGAATGTTATGCCTCGACAGAGAAGGTGAGGCTGGGTACTCAGGCTGCTCGCAGTCACTAGGCCTTGACTGTTGGGTTTCCGTATCGGTCTTCCCAGTTTTAGCGTAAGTCTGGTTAGGTCAGTTTATCCAGACTCCCTCACCATTGATCTCTGATCATCCTTGGTATCTGCTCCAATCCCTCAGCCCCTCCCATCCTCTAGGTGATAGCTGATCTCCTTGGCCTGCTTGCAGCAAGAATCCTGTCAAGTCGGTTTATCCAGAAGTCACCCCCACCCCTGATGTTTCACCTTAGTCATTTTCCATCCACCTACCCCCACCCTGCTCCTTGGCTATAAATCCCCACGAGTCCCTTCCGTGCGGGCCACAGAACCCAGTTCTCTACCGAGGCTTCTTTTCCCCCAAAAGATAGGATGGACAAATTAGACCCATAGAAGCAATTTCCCCAATTTGAACATCCGTTCCTCCTCACTACAGATCGCATTAACTCTTGCAGGCAGCTGGACAGCATAAGCGTTGATTACTCTGAATTTATGTAACACTGCCATGATTAATCTGGATTATGAAATATCAATCACGAAGAAGTTCCCCTCCCACCCCCGCAAATAACGAAACTACAAATTCTTAAACATCTCTCTTGCCAGCTGGGTTCAGTTCTTCCCACCAAGAGGACAGAGAACAATTTTTTAGGGAATCTCTTGGCTGTCCTTACCATTTTTAGTCTTCTTCCACAGAGAAATAGAGAAGTCTGGTTGAAGAGAGCAGAGCCGGAAAGATGTCAAGATCAGCCTGAGATGGATCCAAAAGCTTCAACTAAGATAAAGAGAAAACACAGCATTTTACATTTCAAAGAGGTTAAAGGACTGTAGCTCCAAAAGCTGGGAACTTGCTCGAAAATGTGCTCTTGAAAACAGCCATTAATAGTATTTACTTCCAGGGCACCTGGGTGGCTCAGTCGTTGAGCGTCTGCCTTGGGCTCAGGGCATGGTCCCAGAGTCCTGGGATCGAGCCCCGCATCGAGCCCCGCATCGAGCCCCGCATCGAGCCCCGCATTGGGCTCCCCGCTCTGCGGGAAGCCCGCTTCTCCCTCTCCCACTCCCCCTGCTTGTGTTCCCTCTCTCACTGTGCCTCTCTCTGTCAAATAAATAAAATCTTTAAAAAAAAATAGTATTTACTTCCTCAAAGTTATGTAAACTAGAGATATACTCCAGGAAACCATCTCTAATACTGTTAAGCATCTGGCTTTGTCTTCAGAGAATTGACATTTTAGACTACCAAAATTTTTCTTTAGATTAAAAAAATTGTTTTATTATTATTATTATTATTATTTGGGGGGGCATATAATTTGGGTTCCCTCTCCTCTCCTCCCCACTCCCTGAGAATGGCTTACACACCTAATTGGTTAAACTACCCAAATTTGTCCCCGGGTGGAAAAATACCTTTCTGGGTTGCATGGAGTGATTCTATGTCTGGAGTCTTCGGAGATGAAGAGATGGTGCTCAGGAAGCATGGAGTCCCAGAGACTCCAGGCTACCAGCGTGAGGGTTTCCAAGTGTGAAGACAAGGTTGGGGGGGGGTGTAGGGGAGGAGCATGACTGTTAAAACCACCCCAGACAGGAGGTTTGCAGAAGCACCAGGTTCCTCTTATTTCTACCACCATAACTGGGGCAATGTCTTGTCTAAGTCCAAACAACCCGGTAGGCTGACCTTCCATCTTTTTTTAATGGGCAACTTTCTCAACCTCAGCTCTATGGATCTTTTTGGTGAGATAATTCTTTATCGCCTTGTAAGATGTTGAGCAGCATCCCTGACCACTCCCCACGAAATGCCAGAAACACTGCTCTTCCAGTTGTGACAACCACAGATGTCTCCAGACATTGCAAAATATCCCCTGGGGGGCCGAAGCGCCCCAGGTTGAGAGCCACGGTTCTATAGATATCGAAGAGACAGGCCTAAATTGACCTTGCTCTGTCTTTGCCACCCCCCTTTTTGAAAGGGCCCCTTTGGTTTGTGAGCAGTGGCAGAGCTTCCAGCTGGTTGACTCACTTCAGTAAAAGAGGTCAGCTGCACTTGTAGTCTGGTGTCACATAAAGCCTTGCTTCTTGAAGTGGGGTCTTCGTGAGAACTGTTCCCTTCTTCACTGACGATTGGGTCCTTTCGCAGGGAGAGGCAAAATATCGGTAGTTATGTTTAAAAGGTCTTGAGTCCACCTCAACGACCTGGAGAGAATTTGAAAAATGCAGGTTGGCGTGGAGAGATCAGCTGATAACGATCAGGGTTAATATACTGAAAAGTCACCCGTGCCCCGGATCAGCTGAAAAATGACTAGATGCGATAAAAATAGATACCCTTCCGGAGGGGTTGTTACGAGCCAGACACTGTTTTAACTGCTTTGTATGTATTAACTCGTCAAATACTAAAAAAAAAAAAAAAAAAAAGAAAAAAATATATATATATATATATATTTTTTTTTTTTTTTACAAGTACTGGAATTGACGCACATACCAGGTAAGTGATAGTTACACAGGCAGGAAACATCAAATACCTTCTTATCAGACCAAATTGCTATGCAAACATTATGTACAAATCGGTCATTGTCTCACATATAAACAATGACCGATCCAGAGTGGCAATAGGAGAAGAGATCCCATTGAAAACAGTAACAAAAATATGAACTACTTGGGAAGAAAACCAGCACAGAACGTTCAGGAACGAAGGAGGTAGGGAGGAAGGCAGGAGACTAGAATGCTCTACCTCGCGGGCTGCTGGCTTTCCACAAGCCCCCAGGTCCACTCTGCACGCCTTTCCATCCCGCTCCGTGTCCCGGGAGGCTGAGCTATATGAACTTTATCAACTGGTTGGTGCTAAAGGCTGCTTGGTGGCTTTAGCCAACGTGGAAAGGGGTCAGGGTATTTATCCCCGTGGCTCCCTCCCTTTGCAAGGCTGGGGGTAGGGCTGCAACCCTCTAATGACGCTTTCGTCAGGTGATGCTCTCCTTGAGACCACTCTTCCCCAATTGCACTGATTGTTCCTTCCCCTTGCCTTTGGAGGCCTGGGGTTGTGAAGACCTGCCCTGAAGCGCCCTACTCTCCTGATTTCCCTGAATCCTGTCCAAACTGTCTTTAAAAGAAATCGGAGGGGGAGATGAACCATGAGAGACGATGGACTCTGAAAAACAAACTGAGGGTTCTAGAGGGGAGGGGGGTGGGGGATGGGTTAGCCCGGTGATGGGTATTAAGGAGGGCACGTTCTGCGTGGAGCACTGGGTGTTATATGCAAACAATGAATCATGGAACACTACATCAAGAACTAATGATGTACTGTATGGTGATTAACATAACATAATAAAAAAAAGATTAGGAGGTCAGTTCCTTACTACGGTATCTACAAATTTATATGTGTTTTTGTTTGTTTGTTTTATTTTTTCCTCAGTGCACCCACTTCTGTAACTAGAAAATAAATTCACTTTTTAGTAGGAAAAAAAAGGCACTTTGCTAAATTCATCAATTTCTTCCTTTGAGCGTGTGACCTGTTGCTGGCCAGGACCCAGGAGTCGGTGAAGGAGATGTAAATAAATGAAGAGAAGTAAGGCACCGTTAGGGCTAGAGTCCACAACACTGTAAAAAAAGGAAACCTTGCTTAAATTGATTTATAAATGCTGTGCAACCCCAACCAAATACCAATAGGATTTCATGAGTAACTTGCCAGATTGACTCTAAATGGGGAGGCATTTTGGAAATCAGTTGAGCATTTTTCTTTATCCCAAAGATTAGGGTTATCTCCTAAAATAATGATGACACCTACAAGAATGAACAATAACCCCATAATAACTCAATGTTGATTTTGTATTCAAATTTTCCCAGTTTGTCCCCAGTGTTGTCTCCTTTAATAGAGAAAATATTTGTTATAGAAATGAGGCACTGGATCTGACTGGGTTAAGACCACATGTGAGGGGGCGCCTGGGTGGCTTAGTGGGTTGAGCGTCTGCCTTCGGCTCGGGTCGTGATCTCGGGGTCCTGGGATCGAGCCCTGTGTGGGGCTCTCTGCTCAGCGGGGAGTCGGCCTCTCCCTCTCTCTCTGATCCTCCTCCGCTTGTGCTCTTTCTCAAATAAATAAATAAAATCCTTAAAAAAAAAAAAAAGACCACATGTGAGAATAGCCAGGTAACTTCTATTCTTTTTTTTTTTTAGATTTATTTATTTATTTTGAGAGAGTGAGAATGAGAGAGAGTACATGGGAGGGGGGAGGGTTGGAGGGAGAAGCAGGCTCCTCGCCTAGCAGGGAGCCCGATGCGGGACTCGATCCCGGGACTCCAGGATCATGACCCGAGCTGAAGGCAGTCGCTTAACCAACTGAGCCACCCAGGCGCCCAAGCCAGGTAACTTCTAAATGGAAAAGTACCAAAGGGAGGATTTCGCTTCCAGATCTATAAACGCATTATAACGATGCATTGCCTACGGCACGGTCCCAGCACATCAATGAAAGAGAGGAGATACCAGAATTAAGCAAAGGCACATATGGGACATTAGTTTAAAGTCCCATCAATGACAAAAGAAATTATTAAAATAATGTTGGGCAGCTGGCTTAAAGTTTAGAAAAAATTCAGCTATAGTCTTACCTCGTTTCTTACACCAAAATTAATTTCAAATGGTTCAAAAATTTAATGTAAAACCTTGAACGTTAAAAGTACCAGAAGAAACCATAGAGAGATATTTTTACAATCTTTTTTTTTTAATTATTCTAGTGTTTTGCTGCTTAGCATACTTTTTTTTTAAGATTTTATTTATTTATTTGAGAGGGAGAGAATGAGAGATAGAGAGCACGAGAGGGAAGAGGGTCAGAGGGAGAAGCAGACTCCCCGCCGAGCAGGGAGCCCGATGCGGGACTCGATCCCGGGACTCCAGGATCATGACCTGAGCCGAAGGCAGTCGCTCAACCAACTGAGCCACCCAGGCGCCCGAGATATTTTTACAATCTTAAAGTGAGAAAGCCGCTCCACATATGAAGACAACAACAAACAAACAAAACCCAACAGCAGCAACCTCAGAGTCTAAAGGGAAACACGGAAATATTTGACTACATAAAAATAAATCTACTCTCTCATCTGCCAGGGAGGGATGAGGCTTTGTGATCAGTAAAGACACATCCATGTTTCATACGGTAAGATCCTGAGAAATGATGATACTCTGTACACGGCGTATTGACTATGCTTTCTTGTCTTGTTATTGATCCTTGATTCGTATCTCCTAGCTCCCCAATGATACTGCAGACCCCGAGAGTTAGGAATGCGATGTCCCCAGCACCCTGTCCTCAGCAGGTAGTGAAGAAATCAAGCTTCATGATGATAAAGATGAAAGTGATCTTGAGGGTGCCTGGGTGGCTCAGTTGGTTAAGCGACTGCCTTCAGCTCAGGTCACGATCCTGGAGTCCTGGGATCGAGTCCCGCTTAGCGGGGAGTGTTTCTCCCTCTGACCCTCCACCCTCTCATGCTCTCTCTCTCTCTATCTCATTCTCTCTCTCAAATAAATAAATAAAATCTTTAAAAAAGAAAGGAAAGTGATCTTGAAAACAAGAACAATTCGATCAGTTAGGTCAATCTTGAGAGGAAGATGGTTACACAAATTAGTCAATTGAAGTGACCAGTCATCTGATGAGTTTCACTAGCTGTTTAAATTAACCAGTTCGGTCAAGTGCCACTTGTCTAGTAGTCGAGCATAAAGAAAGCCTATTTTTTTTTTTTATTCAAAAGATCCTAAGTCCTCCTTAAATCAATGTTGTGAATTCAGTAGCAGAATGGTTATTGACTTTCTAATAATCGATAATGTCATTCTACTTTAACTTCAATTATATCAGTGGCCTGGTTGTTTAAATAAAATCTTCCTTTTTCTGCCCAACCTGATCTTGAAAACTTTCCACTCTATAGAAGAGCGGAAGCAATTACACAACCCAGCCTGGAGGCCTGCAGCCTGACTGCAAAAGTTAAGAGTGAGCCCCGTTGGTTTTCTCTCTTTGTTTGTGGATATATATGTATGTATTTGTTTTTTTTTTTAAGATTTTATTTGTTTATTTATTTGCCAGAGAGAGAGCACAAGCAGGGGGAGCAGCAGGCAGAGGGAGAGGGAGAAGCAGGCTTCCCGCGGAGCAGGGAGCCCGATGAGGGGCTCGATCCCAGGACCCTGGACCATGACCTGAGCCGAAGGCAGACGCTTAATGACTGAGCCACCCAGGGGCCCCTGTATTTGTTTTCTTAATCATTTGAAAGTTGCGAACAACATGACATTTTACCCTAAGCACGTAAGCCTGTATCTCCTAAAATAAGGATGACAACTAAGAGTTAACAATAATCCCATAATCCTATCTCATGTTGATTCTATATTCACATGTCTCCAGTGTGTCCCCAAACCATCTTTTATTAGCTTTTTTTTTTTCCCCCTGATTCAGGAGACGCTCAAGTGTTCACACAGTGAGTTTGGTTATGTCTCTGTAAACTTTTTACACTTTCTTTATGCAAAACATTTTTTTAAAGATTTTATTTATTTATTCATGACAGACAGAGGGAGAGAGAGACAGAGAGAGAGAGAGAGAGAGAGAGAAGCAGAGGGAGAAGCAGGCTCCCAAGGAGTAGGGAGCCCGATGCGGGACTCGATCCCAGGACCCTGAGACCACCACCTGAGCCAAAGGCAGACGCTTAATCATCTGAGCCACCCAGGCGCCCAAAACATTTTTTTTTAACGGATGTCACCCCCAAAGGTAACTTTAAGCTCTGTGACAAAAATGTTCTCCTGAATGGCAGACCTATATTTCCAGTTATGTGCTGGACGGTTTCATATATACAAAGAGGGACAAATTCTTCTGGAACAAAGCCCTAAGATTTTGAAACATTAAGGTGTAAAAGCTGGAAAAAAGTTTTTTTTTTTTTTTACAAAAACAAACAAACAAAAAGAACACTGCCATTTAAAAGCTACAAGAGGGTGCCTGGGTGGCTCAGTCGTTAAGCGTCTGCCTTCGGCTCAGGTCATGATCCCAGGGTCCTGGGATCGAGTCCCACATCGGGCTCCCTGCTTCTCCCTCTGCCACTCCCCCTGCTTGTGTTCCCTCTCTCGTTGTCTCTCTCTCTGTCAAATAAATAAATGAAATCTTAAAAAAATTATATATATATACATATAAAGGACTTCTGTTTTGTATTTTAATAGTATACATTTATATGGTATAGAACGTTTATAAATAGAGGGGGAGAAATTGTGCTTGGGGTCCCCAAGACCACCCCCAGGTTTGAAGGTCCATGGGACTCAGCCTATAGTTTACCCACAGCTATGATTCTTTATAGTGAAAGGACACAAACCAAAATCAGTAAAGGGAAAAGGTGTATGGGGCAATGACCAGAGGAAGCCAGGCATAAGCTTCCAGAATCTTCTCCCAGGGGAGGCCCACAGGAAGCACTTAATTCCCCCAGCAACCAGTTGACAAGACACATGTAAAATGTTGTCTACCAGGGAAACTCATTTTAGAGACGAAGCACCCAGGGTTTTTTGTGGGGGACTGGTCACGTAGGCACCCTCTACCTAGCATGTGCCAAAATTCCAGGCTCCCGGACGGACAGCTGGTGTTCGACATACATCATAGTGTTTACAAAAACAGTTGAGTTGCAGTGAGTCACTCTTATCAGTTCTGGGAATGGTGAGAAACTACTAGAAATCCCAGTCCCCAGATTCCAAAGGCCAACCTTCAAAGCTTTCTGAGGAGAGCAGTCTGCAGCCTGCTCTGTTGTCTCTTCTGTAGGATACCCACAGACACCCACGCACAGATGGGTACGGAGGGGAAGATGGTCCGCTCCCCTCACTCACCATCCACCCACTTCCATCCCACCCCTACCCCCATCTCCACAAGCAGTCATTGTCTGTGGTTTATCCTTACTCGTCTTCCCCAAGTTTCTTTATATCTGCAGACCACTGGCCTCGGGGAGTGAAGGACCAGACTTTCCCAGGCCCCAGAAGCCAGCCGGTCTGTCGGAAGTGGCCTTGGCTTTCTGATTAGCCTAGCTACTTTTTTAGCAAAATGTTTTTCTTTTTCTAGGTCACACAAAGGATTTTCCTAACCTCCCTTGGTGTATCTGTAGACCTTGCCCTCCTTTGCAGAAAGAACCGAGTCCTCCCGCACGTCACGAAACAGAAACCGGACGCCCCCGGCTCCAGCCCGAGCACCAACGTAATGTTTGTAGCTGGCACCATCCAGTCGGCCCGGCATCAGGAAACGTTGCAGGCCACTGCACTCCCTGCGCTGGTGAGCCACCCTGAACCCCTTTCAAAACCCCTGGGCCAGGCAGAAACCTTGGAGTTGGCCTTCGAACAAGAGCCTGCCTTCTCCCCAGGTGGCTGGCCTCCTGAATAAAGCTCCTATTCCCTGCCGGTCAAAACTGGTCTCTTGAGTGATGGCCTTTCGGGATGAAGACCAGCCAAATTTGGGTTGGGTCACAGTACACTTTGTTAGCAAATACTTTGTTCCCCTCTTGCTTTTTCCATTCAGAGTTCTTCTACGCCAGACCCCTGAGGATGTATAGGCAGCATCCTCCGCTTCTGGATATTCCCCAAGTTGTCTAACCATCTCTCTATCTATGGACATGTGGCTTGTTCCAGAGCTTCGCTATTACAAGCAGTAGTGCAACGACTAACCTTGAACTATGAAGGACCTTCTGCTGAAGAGTTCATTGTCAGCTACCCCGCAGGCTGAGTGACGACACAGAGATGGCCACGAGGTCGGCCCAGTCCCCTGCGGCTTCGTTAGCTCAAGAGAAATTACTGGATGTTGAAGATAGACTGCTTCAAGTTCTCCCGTGAGAACAGGCCTCTCATTGGCTGGATGCCTCGTACTTGGTTTTCTAAGCCCGACTGTATTTCTTTTTTCCTTTTCGGTGGAAATAAAGAGGATCAGGCATGGCCCTTGGTGGGTTGTTAAGGTGTCGTGCAGGGCTGCTAAATGTAGCAAATTGGCACAGGCTTATACTAAACAATTATTTCTTGTTTATCTGAAATTCAAATTTAATTGGGTATCCTGGATTTTTATCTGGCAGCCCTGGTTTAGTGTCATATTTTTAATCTAGCGACTTAAACATTGCAAAACTCCCGGGATTAGGTCTCTGCCATTGAAAGCTGACATCCAGCGCGGCAGCTGAGCAAGCACTCAGCTGGGGACAGAAGCCCCACGTGGCAGTCCCTATCCTGCCATTTGACTCCAACACGGACACCAGAGTAGTTCCGCAGAAACTTCGCATCATGCATCCTCTCCTAAAGCTGATGGGAACCTAAATTAAGTCCCTTTACACAAATTGCTCCAGTCCACCGAATGCTGAGTTCCCAGCACGGGGAAGTATGACGTCTTATGTTTCTCTTTGTGAGTTGCTTAATTTGGGTGAGCACGCGAGCAAGGGGTAGGTATTAACCCCATCTCCCATTCCCCGATTTCTGCTGTTCCCACTCGCAGATGCTGGCTGTCAGGGTCTGCTTGATGAAAGGAAGAGAGGACTTTAATGGCAAGCATCATGGTATTTTTATAACGAGTCTGAACTTTTAACCCCTTCAGTTAGATACAGCCATGACCGTTTTCAAATAATATTCTTTGTTAGAAATTTGCAGATACCGTGAGCCAGCTCTCTGTGGGAGGCGGAAGCAGAACACAGCCTACAGAATTCATTGTCAAGCCCCAGTATCATCATTAACCTTGTCTTTTGCTTCTCTCCCCCCACCCCATAAACTGAAATACCAAGTGCCTCTCTGCTTAGTCCTGTAAGTTTCATTTCACCTTGAAATGAAAGTGTTCTGAAGATGCCCTCGACAGGATATGCAAATCCGTATAACAAAACCCTTCCTTCGCATCAAGGTCTGGTCCCCAGTATTAGTGTTCACCAGATGACTCCAAAGGGTCGGATGCTTTGAAAAAAGGCCCCAGATGCAAATAATGGCGTAGATGATGTGGTTAAAAAGAGAAAAGACTATTTATGGATGTAATGGTCTCCAAGCAGCGGGCTGTCCCATCGTCTGGTCTCCATAGCCCCAAGAGTAGATTTGTTAGTAGCGAGGCACGGTGGAAAGACACTCGCTTGGGATTTGAGGGACAAGACTATCTCATAAAAAACGTTAACTCACAAGCGCACATTCCTTCACCCTGTTGATGATTCCGTTGAGTTAGAAGCACCATCATTCACAACACTTGAGATGTTGCTGTGACGGTATTTGGTGGATGTGATTAACCTTTACATAATCAGTTAACTTTAAGCAAAGGAGATTGCCCTTGATAACGTGCGTGGGTGGGCCTCACCAAATTAGTTGAAGGCCTTAAAAGCAAAAACTGATTTCCCACAGGACAAGGAATTCCGCCCTAAGACTGTAACATAGAAATCCTGCTTGACTTTCCAGCCTGAGGCCTGCCCTACAGAATTCAGATTTGAAAAAGTAACCATGATTTCATTGACTTTTTATTGTTCTTTACCTAACCAATGATACTGAAAAAAATGGTGTCAAATAAAACTTCAGTAATTTTTCTCTTGGTTCTAGCTTCCCTCCTACTTATTAAAGGAGAGTCTCATATTAATAAAACCATTGGAAATTACTTAGATATTAAGCAGTGTGTGTTGAACCCCTTATTACAAATGATTAAGTACTATTTGTCTTAATATTTTTTGGTAATAACTATATTTGCACCAATGGAATATTAATATAAGAGCATTATCTTATACTTTGTGTTCCTAAAAAACCAGCATTGTCTTTTTTTCTTCATAAAATCAAAGCATTAGAGGGGCGCCTGGTGGCTCAGTCGTTAAGCGTCTGCCTTCGGCTCAGGTCATGGTCTCGGGGTCCTGGGGTCGGGCCCCGCATCGGGCTCCCAGCTCTGCGGGAAGCCTGCTTCTCCCTCTCCTCCCTCTGTCCCTTCCCCTTCACCCATGCTCTCTCTCTCATGCTTTTTCAAATAAAATAAAATCTTAAAAAAAATTTAAAAAGTAAGGGGCGCCTGGGTGGCTCAGTTGGTTGGGCGACTGCCTTCGGCTCAGGTCATGATCCTGGAGTCCCGGGATCGAGTCCCACATCGGGCTCCCTGCTCGGCAGGGAGTCTGCTTCTCCCTCGGACCATCCCCCATCTCATGTGCTGTCTCTCTCTCTCATTCTCTCATTCTCACTCTCTCAAAATAAATAAATAAATCTTAAAAAAAATTAAAAAGTAAATAAAATAAAAGCATTAGAAACAACTCAAATACCCCAAGCAACTAAGTATCTGGCAATGATAGTTAAATGAACACAAATATCAGAAACTTCTATTCTAGGTACATTTGAATGGTCAAATAAGTTGAAAACCATTATTCTCTCCAAATGTCCACAAAGCAGGCCTAACTTTTGGGTTGAATACAATAGTTACAATTATGCACAATGAAATGTGACTATAACTTACCAGAGTCAGAGGCATTTTTATTAAAGCAGGAAAGGATCTTCTCCTACATGACACACAGCGATCACCACCTTGGCAAGGGCCAGGCAACAATTTCATTGTTTTTGTTGTTGTTGTTGTTGTTGTTGTTGTTGTTGTTTAAAAATATTTATTTATTTGTCAGAGAGAGAGAGAGAGAGAGAGCACAAGCAGGGGGAGTGGCAGAGGCAGAGGGAGAAGCGGACTCCCCACTGAGCAGGGAGCCGGATGCAGGGCTCGACCCCAGGACCCTGGGATCATGAGCTGAGCCGAAGGCAGACGTTTAACCAACAGAGCCACCCAGGCGTCCCAATTTCATTGTTTTTTAAATTGAGATATAATTGACATATAACATTATATTAGTTTTAGGTGTTACAACGTGATGATTTGATATTTGTATATATTGAGAAATGATCACCACAATAAGTCTATGTAACCTCCCCCACCACACAGAGCTACAAATTTTTTTAAATCAATTTCATTTTAACCAGTATTTTTTGGAAGCTCCTTAGGTGGTTCCAATGTGCAACCAAGTTTGCCAACTACTATACTAGAAAACTTAGGCTTGCAGAGTAGTTCTCGAACCTTGGTGTACTGAACCCTGCGGCTGCCCCTCCTCCCCGTGCATGCCACACCCCCATACTCAGAGTTTCTGATACAATACGGCTGGATGGGGTCTGAGAATTTGCCTTTTTCCTAAGTTCCCCAGTGATGCAGATGCTGCTCATCCAGGACCAAACTTTGAGAACCACTGTCCTACAAAATTACCATTATCTGAAAACCATCCACGACCCAGTGCTGTTATTTTGAATCTCCCCATGTTGGTATGACTCTGAAAAAGGACCAGGCAATGGTGGGAGTGCAATTGGGACTTTCTGGAAGAAAGAAGGTCAACAACCAAATCTACAGAAGCAAGCATTCAGGTTGATGGAAGTTAGCACAGCACATTTTGTGCTTTTCCTCACTGCCCTGAGGCTTAATGATAAAGTGCACCTTCATGATACAGTGGTTAGTCATCAGAGGTTGCCTGGGTTCCAGCAAACATCTCGGGTTGAAGCAGCAAGGGGTCCTGTTTCTTCTAAGGAACTGTGTGGCCTTACTGAGCCAGTCACTTCATCCCTTTGAGCCTTAACTTAGTTTCCTCACCTGTAAAATGAGAGGGGACTCATTTGGTCTCGAATGTTCCATCACACTCCAAAATCCAATCAATTCCATGACATTTGACAAGAGAGGTGATGGAGTCTATGGTTTGAGCACGGAAGACTTTGGCCATTTCAGCGCCCAGGAGTTCGATGGCCTTGGGCATCACCATTAGTCTTCGCGCTGGCTTCTCACAGCAGGGTGAAAAATCACCAAAGGGCCAGGAAACCTGCCACCTGCCCAGTGCACCGAAAACTCTGCTCTCCAGAGGTCACCTGAAGTCAGACTAAAATTCAGTCACCTCTTTGACGGTTGCTGTTTTAATCAGTTTCGTGATTAAAACGAAACCAAAAAAACCCCACACCTCATGACCCACTCTGAGGCTGGAACCATTCCTAGAGGAAACTGAGAAAACAAATAACTTAGTGACTTACTCAAATCTCACCCAACTCCTGCCAGATGTAGGGATCAGTGTGTGTAGCCCTGCATCAAAAGGATAATGTCATTATTTCGGTTTTTTTTTTTTTTTAAGATTTTATTTATTTACTTGAGACAGAATGAGAGAGAGAGCACATGAGAGGGGGGAGGGTCAGAGGGAGAAGCAGACTCCCTGCTGAGCAGGGAGCCCGATGTGGGACTCGATCCAGGGACTCCAGGATCATGACCTGAGCCGAAGGCAGTCACTTAACCAACTGAGCCACCCAGGCGCCCATTATTTCGGTATTAATTTCAAGTCCTACCAAAAAAATGCCGCTTAATTTTTTTCAGTGGTTGATGATTGCCATTGCCTTCTTCACTTTGTTCCAGAATGCTTTTTTCACTTGAAATTGGTCCAGAAGCCAGGATGGATCTACTCTGGAATTCTGACCTGAATGAATGTCAGGAAAGAGGATCAAGGAAGAAGGTCCTGGTTAGAATCCCTCAGTGGTTCTCGACCAGGAGCAAGTTTGCCCCCCCACCCCGCCTCCCGGGGAAAATGTGGCAATGTCTGGAGACATGCTTTTCGTTGTTACATATGTGTGTGTGTGGTGGGGGGTTGGGGGGAGGCATTACTACCTACGTCTCTTCTGTAGAGGCCAGGGAGGCTGCTAAATCTCCTAGAGCTCACAGGGCAGCCCCCACGGCAAAGGATGACCCAGCCCAAAACACCAAGAGTGCTGAGGTTGAGAAACCCTGACACAATTCTCCTGGGGCGGGGGACCAAAAGAAAATGGCCAGAGGGACAAAGAAGAGGGAGCAGAGGGGATCTGTCCCCGGGGAGAGGCATCCGAGCCCAGGGAAAGGCTGGTCCTCATTAGCTCATCCAGCTTCCCTCCCTTTCCCTCAGCAACTCCCCTCCTCCCCCTGTTTTCCTTCCTCACCTCAGGCCTTCCCTGCCCCCACTCTGAAATGCCTCCATCAGGGACCCCGAGACATTTCTTGGGGATAAAACTGGCTCTGGGGAAAATATGTGATAAACAGAAGAAGCTAGTAAATGTAGGAAAAAGTGCTTAACATCGGTAGCGCAGCAGAAATGGCTATTAAAACAATAAAGCAACTTAAAGCAGGTTTTTAACCTGGAAGAGATGTGCTGGCACTTTTTAAACAGGTGCACTTTTGTTCTATTTTACATTTAATGCTGAGTGTGACTGCCTCGGTAGGCTCAAGATAGAAGTGATTCTGATTTCAGATTTTTTTTTTTTTTACACCATCAAACGCACACAAAACCAAAGCAGGATATAGCAGAGAGCCGGGAGAGGGAGAAAGCATTGTGATCAGCTCTTTCTGACCACCCACCGCTGTGGCGGCCCTGGCCCCCAATAAATGATCACATCCAATCAAAGTCCATGGAAGCAAGTGGCATTTCTCAGACCGATTACAGTGCCTAACTTGTGTGCATATAACAGAACAGCTTCAAATGCCCAGGGTCGTTCATGACTGCACAGATGCAAATTCGGAAGGAATTAGTGACTCATCAAAAACCAGTCTTCTTGTGCCATCTGGTTTTTCTCCGCCCGCTCTTTAATTCATAGGATGTTGTCTGTGAATTTTGTCTTCACCCAGTGTTGCCCTTTGAGGGCTCTGAATGCAGTCAGTGGGGGAAATGAATGCACATTGCTGAGGACAGGGGTCTGTCCCCTTTTCAATACTTGGAGACTGCTCAGTAGCCCAGGTCCTAAACAGAGAATATTGTGGGGCTTGAAGAAATTTAGGGTTTGTTTCTTGGTCCCTCAGGTGAGTACCTGTCAGTGGCACTTCCTGAGTTCATTGTACAGCAAATATACATCAAAATGTACCCCCCGGGGAATCAACCTGATGGTTTTAAAGAGAGACACGAATTCAGCTCGAGTCCTCAATTTTTTTCTGTGGTTCATAGTCTTGGCGTCAATGTAAGGAGGTACTGGATTTCATGCTCCCTTGTCTAGGGCAAATCAGAGAATTATACATCCTCAGACACGGAGGGCCAAGTGCTCACAGATCCATGACCCCTCCTCAATGCTCAGAAGGGCCATGCCCATTAGTGAACGTTCTTCGGGACAGTCTGCCCCGGGGTTTCTGAAGACCACTTACGGCACCGAGGGCAGCTGTGCCAAGGACTGGCAGTCTTGCCGGGTCTCAAATGCATTTTCTAAAAGTGCCTCCCTTTTTCCTCCTTTATTCGTGACTACAGCCCTTCGGCTTCTACAGTTACTTGACAAGGTGTGTTTTTTTTTTTTTAAAGATTTTATTTATTTATTTGAGAGAGAGAGAGAATGAGAGATAGAGAGCACGAGAGGGAAGAGGGTCAGAGGGAGAAGCAGACTCCCCGCTGAGCAGGGAGCCCGACGTGGGACTCGATCCCGGGACTCCAGGATCATGACCTGAGCCGAAGGCAGTCGCTTAACCGACTGAGCCACCCAGGCGCCCGATTTTTTTTTTTTTTTTTTTTTTTTTTTTGGCTGAGGCAGGCACCGGGGATCCGGAACCATCTACCTTAGAAGACAGAATGAGGGTGACCAAGCATGCTGGTTTGCTCAGGACTGAGGGGCTTCCTGGAACGCGGGGCTTCCGGTGCTAAAATTGACAAAGTTCCCGGCCAGACAACAGAAGTGGTTCACCTGATGGGGACGTAACCATCTTGGCCTCTTTGGAACCACAACCTTTAGTTACTAGCTATTCCCACCGAATCTAGACTAGATAGCATAGCCTATGAAGACTATTAAAACCCCCTATTAAAGGGCACTTCAGCAATCATCCACCCTCTCAGTTTTGCAGAGATACTCAGACTCAGAGTGGTGTAGACATTTTCCCAAGGTCACACAGCTTGCTAGTGGTATATCAGGAACCAGACTCTAGGTTGCCACACTCCTGATTTAGGACACTGTCCACGGCATGCCATCTTTCGCTCTCCCAGTCTCTTTTTATCGCTCTTTTAAAATGTAAATGGAAAAATAAAAGAAAATGTAAAATGATTTCTGCTGGTTTTTCTTTTGACCGTGGGACTCTGCCATTAGAACAGTGTAAACCGGGGCAGGGGCGGGGGGGGGGGGGGCGACGGCGAGGAGTGGGTGCGGGTGAGGATGGTGGCAGCGGAGGCCACGAACTGCATCATGGTGGTCTCCCGTGGCCAGGCAGAAAGCAGCGAGAAGCCCGAGGCCGAGGACACAACGTCCAAAGGTGACTACTTTATTCCTGTGCTCACTTCGGCATTCACGAGGAGATGCTGAAAGATAAGGTGCGAGCCCTCAGGTACCAAAACTCCATGTTTCACAACCCGCATCTCTTCAAGGACAAGGTGGTGCCGGATGTGGGCTCAGGCACAGGGATCCTCTGTATGTTGGCTGCCAAGGCTGGAGCCCACAAGGTCATTGGGATCAAGTGTTCCAGTATCTCTGATTATACGGTGAAGATTGCCGAAGCCAACAAGTTAGACCACGTGGTGACCATCATCAAGGGGAAGGTGAAGGAGGTGGAGCGTCCATGGAGAACGTAGACATCAGCATCAGCAAGTGGCTGGGCTACTGCCTCTCCGACGGGTCAATGCTCAACACCGTGCTCTATGCCCGTGACAAGTGGTTGGCACCTGATGGCCTCATCTTCCTAGACCGAGCCACACGGTACGTGACAGCCACTGAAGACTGGGGGTACAAAGATGACAAGAGCCACTGGTGGGAGAATGTATATGGCTTTCATGTGTCTTGCATCAAAGATGTGGCCATCAAGGACCCCCTGGTGGATGTGGGCTACATGGACCCCATGTAGCTGCTCACCAACGCCTGCCTCATAAAGGAGGTGGACATCTACATGGTCAAGGTGGAAGACCCGACCTTCACCTCCCTCTTCTGCTGCAAGATGCGGAATGACGACCTGCATGCACCGGTGGCCTACTTCAACATCGAGGACACCTGCTGTAGCAAGAGCACCGGCTTCTCCACCAGCTCCGAGCCCCCCACCCTGACACGCACCTGAAGCGGACTATGTTCTGCGCGGAGGACCACCTGACAGCGAAGACGGGGGAGATCTTTGGCACCATTGGCATACGGCCCAGTGCCGAGAATAATGACGACACGGACTTCACGGGCCAGCTGTGTGAGCTGTCCTGCTCCACCGACTACTGGACGTGCCGAGGGGGCACGGCTTCTCCCACCCCGGCAGGGCTGGCGCTGCATGGGCCTGGGGGCTCCCCCTCCTCTCCTTCCCTCCTTCAGAAGGGGTCCTAGGGGCCTGGGCTGGGGAGAGCACAACATGAAATGTGTTTTCCCTAACTGACATTCTCTTTTGGTGGCATTTTATGCCAATGAATCCTCAGCTGGGGGAAAAAAAAAAAGTATCAACTGCCCTTACTGTTTATATTGGGCACCACTTTTTGGTTGGCTTTATGCTGGGAAGGAGAATCGAATCGGGTTGCTGTGAATGGCCTTGATCACGGTCTCTGTTACCATAGCCAATTCTTCCCCATCACTTCTACAGCCACTGGAAATATTTTCAACACGCAACCATTTGTTGCCACCAAACGCTGCCGTGGACAGACGGTCACACGCCAGGACAACGTGCCCTTGGGTGAGGGGTGGTGCTTGTGACTAGACCACACAGGCACACGGCTTAATATCTAGAAAATCCATGAAAATCTTGCTGCTTCACATCGACTTACATTCCTTCGAAGGGAAGATTTAAGATGCCTGCTCTAAAAGGTGAAATTAGTGTACAGAACACTCAGTTCTAAGCCCTGTACGGAGGTCTCATTCAATCCTCACCACCTCCGGACAGAAGTACTATTATCCCATTTCTCATCTCTGGAAACTGAGGCACGAAAGGTGAAGCAACACTCCCAGAGTTTCTGTTGTTGTTTAACTGTACTAAGTGATGAAATCTGCTCCTGAGCGTCATGCGCTTTGCTCTCAGAGGGGAAAACAAGAGTTCAGAGACTACAGTAAAGCAAACCAATTCAGAACGCAGCTCTGGAAAGCGAGGGCAGGGAGGTGGAGGGGCGTGTTCCTGGGCTACAGGGAAATAAATCAGCAAGGTGAAGATTTGGAGTAAAAAGGAGGGATTCTGTTTACCTCTCCACACAATATATGTGAACAATATGGTGACATGCTTCAGCCCTTAGCTGCCATCTTCATTGGCCATCCTCACTCAAACGCATCACGTACCAAATGCCCTATGCTGTCCTGCTTCAGTCACTGCTGGAATACAGCCATCTGGTTCTGGAAAATTCTGCCACGAATTATCATCTATAATGGCAGCCCCTTCACAAAGCCCTTTCTGATCTCCGCAGCCCGATTTGATCCTCTGAACCCCTTAGTATTTCCCTTTTCCCTTTGACACTTAGCCTGTCCACCCTGTAGGTCAGCCGGTAGATTTGCTAGGATCTGCGGAGATGAAATGAAGCACTTCTGAAGAGGGGTGACAGCATTATTAGGTGTAATTGTGAAGTTGAAGTTTTTGGATTCCAGCTCTCCTTAATTTTCTTCCTCCCTTCTAGTACATTCCATCATGTTATGTCTTAAGCTGTGATCTTCTCTGGCAGGCTGTTTTAGTTCTTTGTATTTTACTCAAACTTTTGAGACAAAATGCTACCCCTCTCAGCACTAGCCACACTTGAAAGCCGAGCTTTAGCGGGAGAACGTAATTATAAATTTACTTTGTCCCACAAGAGTAACTTAAAGCATCACTGAAGAGGTAGTTGCTTTATGAGAGCAGGAAACTCTTCTTGGTGCTTCTGAAATCAAAGCAGATGAAAAGCCTCAATGGGACCTCCACTGAAGTTCGGTCTGCTCCAATATATGGACATTGAACATTTACTACTTTAATGTGTTAAGTGCACTGTGCCATTTGCAATTTTATAGGCAACATCTAGAATTATCAACTTGGATATCTCACGTGGCACAACTGTCAGACTTTGGGACAAGGAGACTGCTGGTCAGTCCCGAAGGAAATACCTTCACAAAGGAGAAGAGCTGACTTCAATTAACTTCTGCCTTCTCTGTAATTCTATATGCCGGGCTAGAATCATGAAGTAGCAAACATGTTCAGGAACCCCATCAAAACACATGGACTCCTTCAAAACGCAGCACTCCGCAATATAATAGAAAGAAGTAGCATGATTTTATTGAAATGTTTTAGTACAGTGTTGGACGATCTTAAAATCCTATATTCTAAACCAATACAAGCACTGCAAATGATACATTCCCGAATCTAGTGGGCACCTAAACAAAGGCAGGTTCTAATAGGAGTTATCTGCAAGTTGCTGAATTCACTTTCAGTTGGAGGATGAGCAGCTTTGGTGTATGTGTATTTCTGTGGCTCTCCTTTTCAGCTAGATACACGTCGAGTCCAGCCCCCGTTCAGCAGAGCTGGACAGAAATGAGACATTTGGTGGTTTCGCTTAATGTTTGCACACAAGCAGCACAGGCTATGGAAGTTCTGGGATCGGGCCACTCCTGAGGCCACCTTCATCTTTCTTCAACTGAAACCATCACACAGTTGAGGTCTACACTGCCACTGTGTATGGCCAAGTCTAGTCAAATTAGTCAACATAACAGAACACTTGAAAACAAAAAGTGAGGCTAAAAGAGAGAATCAGCTGTTAATAATGATAATGCAAATTTTTATCTAAGGATTATTTTTGAAACTAGCTCTCTTAGACTCAACCTTAAGAGGAAATGATACATTTAAATCAACTTTTTCAGTCATGTCAAGCTGTCTACGCTTGTATGCCGAGGCTGTCTAACCTGTGTGTGTTTGTAACTATGATAATGCAAATTTTTAGCTGAAGATTACTTTGAAACTAGCTCTCTTAGTCTCAATCTTAAGAGGAAATGATTACGTTAAATCAAATGATTACATTTAAATCAACTTTTTTCAGTCCAGGCCCGGTGTCTACGCTTGTAAGCCGAGGCTGTCTACCTGTGCATGTTTGTAACTACATTTTCATTGGTCTATGCACTGAAATCCCAAGAAATAGATATCCCTCACTTATCAAAACTAAAAATTACATACATCTAAGTAGGCTCTTTACATCATCTCAAGTCAACTCTTCCTAGATAGAGTCAATCCACATTGCACAGCTGACTCTACCAGGCTAAAATACCATTGTCTTTCTCAAAAACCATTTTAAGGAACAGGAAAATGCTAGTCTCTGCAATGACCCACACGATACTTTTTAACTTCAGCCTCTGCCGTAGTGAAGTTTGAAACCTTAAAGATTGTGGTTCAAGTTTGTTAACGACTTAAAAGATTTGGTTTTGCCACCTGCAAAATTTAGATCAGACAATTTCCCAAGTTTTAAGATTCAGCAGAAGGGAGGGGCTGTTACTATCCCCAGGCTCTGGCTATGCAGGCAAATTCTCCTCAGGGCTGAAGAATTCATTCGGTTATGCACCCATGTGCATACAGCAAAACTCACAGGGACTCGATGCTTGCCTTTTGCCACAGGCCGGGAGGCACCTCACCGAGGAGGATGCTGTCGAGGGCCATGTGTGGATAAAGCAAGCTTTGCCTCCACGATCGCTCTTGGGCCACCATTTGAACATTATCTTCACAAAACAATGAAGGCTTACTTATTTGTACTTTCTCTGTAGCCTTGCTTACCCACATTTTTCATGGAACGGCTTTAGTTAAAATCATCAGTAGTCTAATAGGCTTGCTACTTCTGATTACAAAAGGCAAAAGAATATTAAAACAAAGGAGGTAATATTTAAATATGCATTTGGTGGTACTCACAAAAATTCACCTTTTTATTATGTCAAAAACAATGAACAGACTAGTAAATCTGAGGGGACTCAGGGGAGTCTTTGTTTTGGTGGAAACCCACAACGTGAAATTATTGGAAAAAAGGCAAAGTAAAAGCTAGCACTAACAAGAGGCCATAAAACAAGATGGCGGGCCAGGAGGCGCCCAGGAGGGCCAGAGCACAGCGTGAGTGGCCCCAGTGATCCTGCAGGGTCTATCTTGACACTTCTTCAATCAGATCTATTGCTGAACATAATTTTGGAATTTCAGAACATGACATTTCAGGTAAGTGATATAGTTATGTGTTTTCCAGAAGTGACAATAAAAAAAAAAAATACTGATTGCCTCGGATAGGTCTCATGTTTATCAGAAAGTAAATGTGTCAGTGGCCATCTTAGGCTGCATAAAATTTGGTCAAATTAAGCCCAAAACCCACAATGGTTTATTTGAATCCTGGTTGCTAAAAAGAAAAAAGTAAAATAAAACCAGACTCAGGGTATTATAAATTTTCTAAGGTTCACTCGGAAGTAAAAGGCTAATTCTGTATACAGGGTTTTACCCAAATGTCCATAGGCATTATCATTATTTACACAAAAGGCTTTAATCTGAAGTCACCTTTGGCAACCTTGAAACATATCATCTATGAACTTCTGCAGAATTCCATACTTGAAAGTTGTGGCCTCAAAGTACTGGCAAAACAAAGAAAAGGGTCACCTGTCAGAACAAGTCAGGATGACGAAACCTATCTCATTAACGACAGTTCACTTACAAAGATCAAATAACCACCACCCGCCCCCCCAAAACTGGAAATAAATGGTCTTGAGCTTGAGAAGGGGGAAACAATGCATCTTGGAGGATACAAAGATCGGATGCTTTTGCATTATCCTAGAATCGCTGAGTCCTAGAACTAAGAAGTCAGGTGAGCGCACACAAGCGAGCAGTCAGAGCAGGCTGGCCCCACACTCCCCGTCCGGGGTCTAGAGCGGCACGTGGCTGAACAGGTAGGACACAGATTCGCCGTTGTGTGTTCTTCGGATCGCCTCTGCCAAGATCATCGAGATATCGATAACCTGAAGGCCAAAAGAAAAGGGGAGAGGACAGTGGGACACACCTCAGTCGTATTTAATGAAAAACGTAGAAGCCAGAGAGCCCAGAAACGGTTTCTCCAGCACACAGAGACGTGCGAGCACTAGAACCTCCCACACCCCTTTTCTGTCTTCGAATCACAAACACGCATGGGATCGGGGAAGCGAGACTTTCAGTGCGGATACTCAAAGGCTTTTCAGGGTCCCTATTAGCCAGAAATCTCCTTTTCTTGGGGTGTCTGGTTTAATTTTACTCAATCATGACATGGAAGGTCTCTCTTGCTTTCCAAAAACGCAGTGACTGCGTCACTTAGGGGCACATCTGCGCTCATGTCACTCAGGGGTCAGCAAACTAGCTTTCCTGTGAAGGGCCCAAGAGTTTGTTCCCGGCTTTGCAGGCCAGACTCAACTCCGTCCTTGTAGCCTGAGACCAGCCACAGACAATACGTCAACGAATGAATGTGGCTACGTGCCAACAAAACTTCATGTACAAAACCAGCTGGTGGGCCAGACTGGGCCTGGGGGCTGTAGTCTGCGGACCCTCAACTACTGTGCAAAGCTGTTTGGACCATTTTCAAATGCTCGCCCCCTTGTGCCACCATGAACCTCGTCGCTGTTGGACGGATTAGAAATCATGAAGCGGGTCACCCGGCTCCACCTTCGCGCTCTACTGGTGAGAATGGAGGCTTTTAGCGAGGAAATGCCTTGCCAAGGTTCACTGCGACATACAGCCAAAACGGGGACTCAAATCCCTTTGACACAGTTCAGGGCGGTGGGTATAACGTGATTATCAGCAATCCTCTAGTGGCCTCCCAAGGCAGGCAGAGCAGGAAGGGGCAAAGCTCTAAAGATCCTTACCATGGCCTGTGGGTTTTTTCCCCTCCGTTTTTAAAAAACTGTGGTAAAATATATACAATGCAAAAATCGCCTTCTTAACCACACAATTCAGTGGCATTAACTGCATTCTCAACGCTGTGTGGCCATCGCTGTTGCCCATTTCCAAAACGTTTTCATCATCCCAGCCAGCAACTCTGTCTGCGTTAAGCACCAGCTCCCCATCCCTGCCCCCCAGCCCCTGGCGACCACTCCAGTTTCCGTCTCTCGACTGGACTACTCTGGGCCCCTCAGAGAAGTGGGATCATACAACGTCTGTCCTTCTGCGTCTGGCTGCTTTCGCTTAGCATCATGTTTTCAAGGTCCTCCATGTTGTCGCCTATGTCAGAGTATCCTTCCTTTCCAAGGGTGAGTAATATTCCACTGGCTGGACCACACCTTGGTTGTCTACTCACCTGTGGATGGACATCCGGCCGTTTCCACCTTTTGGCTACTGCAAATAGCAAGGTTTTTTTTACACACCCGTTTTCAAGTCTGGGGGTACACAGCCCGAGGTGGACTTCCTGGGTCATATGGTAATTCTCTTTAGCTTTAGCCCAGCCTGTTTTTAACTACTTTTCTAGTGTGGTTTGATTGGCTTACTGTTTCTAACTCTGACCTCCTCCGGCCCCAGGCTTTCTCAGACCTAGTGTGAGTCACACCCTTCGTTATGAGAAGCCACGCTCTCCCCCAGCTCGCCCTTGGCAACAGTCACACACAGAAGACTCAGGGCTATTTTTCGGGACTGGAGGGAGGTTCCTCGCTACTTGGTTCTGCCTGCCGTGTAGAAGTACCTGAATCTTGGGACAGTGTCTCATTTTGTCCTCTTGCGGAATGGTATTTGTGACAACAACGGCCTCAAAGGCAGCATTATTTATTCTGGAAATAGCTGGCCCCGAGAAGATCCCGTGTGTAAGGATAGCATAAACTTTGGTGGCTCCGGCTGAGAGCAGCCTATACAAGAGAAAACAAAAACAAGAAGCGTACGCCCATATCCTTGAAATATTCTCCCCTTAGTGTGAGTTAGAAAGCAAAAAGTGTGTTCCATAAAGAAAAACTGAAAACCAATTCCACTCACGTTTATTAGCCTAAAGAAGAATCTTTTAAGGTATGTATTGGCAAAACTCTTTGTATTCCATGAAATAGGGATTATCAACCATGGCCTTGGGCCTACTAATTCTTTGCTGAGCAGCATCCCTGGCCTCTCCACTAGCAACACCCTTCCCCTCCCTCACTTGTGACAACTGAAGAGGTCTCCAGATACCGTCGAATGTCTCCCGGGGAGCAAAACAGCCCTTGGTTGAGAACCACGGGGTTAAACTAATAAAGCCAGACTACCATCATTTTGAGCTATATTCAGCGTAGAAGGATTACTGACATAGTTTGTATTTTTTGTTTCATACTGTCTTTGAAACCCAGTGTGCACCGTCTGTCCTCAGCACGCCTCAAATCAGGCCGGCCACAGCCGGGCTGGGGGGCGGCTCCCGCTCCCGACAGCCTGGCTCTCAATCCCTCGGGAGGAGCCAGGGGCTGAGGCGGCTCGAGCGAAGGCCGAACAGAAGGAAGAAAAGCCTCAAGGGAGCCTGCAAGATGGTCTCTTCTCTTCTGTGCTCAGTCTTAGGGGGTGCACCTTCTCTGACCCTTTATTTTAAATACACTGAAAGCTCATCCTTGAAAATGAAAACCAGGCCATAAAGGCCCATGGGGTCTTTTCTAACCAAGAAAAAAGAAATGCGCCTAGACCATCCTTTGGTCTGAAAGGCCTACCACCAAGCAATCAGTGATAATTAGGAAAAACAAGCCCAATTTTTTAGAAGCTGACATTTCTCCTTTCTTAATGAGATGCCCTCACACTTGCCCAAACCATCCCTCATACTTGTCCGCGGCGTGGCAGATGGTACCACACGTGTCAGCCATGTCGTCCACAAGGATAGCCACGCGGTCCTTCACGTCGCCCACCAGAACCATCCGGTCCACTTCGTTTGCTTTCTTCCTCTCTTTGTGAATCAAGGCAAATTCCACATTCAGCCTGTCTGCAATTGATGTGACCCTGCTCGAAGACACAGATAGACATGTAAAATCCCGTCAACATGAAGAAAAGCTCCTGTCGTTATACAGTGGTATTTTAGGAAGGCAGTTAACCAACCACAATCGAGGTAAGGAGGTCATCAGGTCTCACTTGTAAAGCCAGGCCTGGCCTGGGCTGCACAGTAAGCGCGCCATGGGGAGAGACGTGCCGATGTGGCCTTGCATTCGTGGCAGCTGGTGATGAATGCCAGGTGCCTGGACCACTGGATAAAACCACTGAATGAGAAATGGATACACCATCTGTTAAGTGTTTGTGTGGACTTTTTAAAAAAAATCACGGGCACGTGCTGAATCACCATATTGTCCATCTTAAAACTAGTATTACACTGCATGCTAACTACCTGGAATTTAAATAAAAACTTAAAAAAGAAGCATAAGGAAAGAGCCCTATGCTTAACAGCATGAAAATACAGTGTATGTGAAAAATCAATAAGAAAAAAGAAATCACCAACACAATTTAAATCAAGTTAACGTAGAAACTATGACTTGCTCAGTTTGTGGCGCAGCCAGTGGGGACAAAAGTCCCGGCTCACAAATCCACGTAACACAGGGCGTAGGAAAACGGGCTTCACTGCACCGGAGGAGGCCTTGGGACTTGTAAAACGTTGAGTGTCTCTACTCATTCACGGCAAATGCTCAAAAGTCACCTACTCAGAAAGGGCTGGGCTGGCAACAGAAAGAGAAAGTGGCAGGCCAGACATTATCAGTGAGCCCTGGGCATCTGGCTACAACTCTTCTTTTCCAGCACACGAGACTTAATAGGTATATTCCTAGCAAATGATGTTGAGACAATGTATCACACAAAAGTCTCACACAGAAAAAGCTAGAACAAAACATATAGTTTCATTTCCATTTTTTCTAAACATGTGTTTACATTCTTTCCAGGAGAAAAACAATAAAAGTTAAATCTGAATTAGTTTCACCAACTTCCCACACCAGTTTCGTGTTCATACTGACGGTGTCAAGAGTGTCGGGTGAGCTTCCTTCTAAGGGTTACTTTTCCTTGAGCGGGCAACCCAACTGAGCTTCAAAGACTACCCAAGAGTGACCTCTGGTGGCAGTATTTTTACCTGCAACAATCAAGCTTCAAAGCTTTTATAAAGGCAGTAGGTTCCAATTGGTCAGATACCTATTTTCTTTGATGAGATGACTTTTTTTTTTTTTTTTTTTGCATGGAACAAAGATGCCATTGATGTCAACTGCATGTATCACTGTGGTACCTGTGTGGCGGTTGTGTCGGTTGGGGAACAGCTTACTCCAGAATAGGAAGAAGATAATGATGTGCAGCAGAAACTTTGGGGAAAAGGAAAGGAGGTGGCCATAAAATCGAAAATAGACGGTCCTAAAAATCTTGACTTTGCTGGTAGAGGGAGCAGGGGTGGTTGAGTGGGACAGCCTTGAAGGGGATCTGAAAAAAATAGCATCTCAGCGCTGGTCAGGTGATTGTGCATTTCTAAAATCAAGGGTTGGGGCACCTGGGTGGCTCACTTGGTTAAGCATCTGACTCTTGGTTTCGGCTCAGGTCATGATCTCAGGGTCCTGGCTCAGCGGGGAGTCTGCTTGGAATTCTCTTCTGTCTTCCTCTGCCCCTCCCCTCCCTCTCCCCCGCCCCCACAAAATAAATAAAACTTAAAAAAAAAAAAAAAGCAAGGGTTGGCAAGTAGATGGGGGAATTTGGTATGTAAGATGGTGTTTCAAATCAAAAGAGAAAAGATGGATTATTTAATAAATAGTTCTGGAACAACTAGATAGCCGGGGGGAGAAAGGGCTGGATTCTTCTTCGCTCTATTCCAAAACAACTATCAGATGGAAGAAAAATTGGAACATTAAAAAGGAAAAAGGCAATTTGTCTTGAAATATATGAAATCATGGGAGAAGAAAAAGTGAGAGATGGGTGAATCCTTCCTAAGCCCAGAAGCCGGAACATGAAGAGATAAATGACGACAGAAGAAATGTTCTAGAAGTCCTGCAGAGCATAAAAATACACAATGAGAAGAAATGGAAAAACTTGGGCAAGTACCTGTACTACACCCACAGGAAACAAAGGTGCAACCTCCTGCCTGCAAAGAACTCCTTACGATCTGGGGCGCCTGGGGGGCTCAGTCGATAAAACAGCTGCCTTTGGCTTGGGTCATGATCCCAGGGGTCCTGGGATCGAGCCCCGCGTCGGGCTCCCTGCTGGGCAGGCATCTGCGTCTCCCTCTCCCTGCCGCTCCCCCTGCTTATACTCTGTCAAATAAATAAATCTTAAAACAACAACAACAACAACAACAACACAAAAAACTCCTAATGATCCAAAGGAGAAGGCCTCCAGCCAATATGACAACAGGCAAAGGCATGACCAGGGCCTCATGGAAATGCCACAGGCCGGAGAGGGTGCCGGACCTTGTCCACAGCAACTGGAATTACCAGGAAAAGATACCGTACCGTCACTACGTGGTTTATAAAGTAAGAAAAGTGTCTGCTCAACTGCTGTGGCCACAGGCCTGGGCAGAAAGTCACCGGCATTCATACTTGGGACGGTCAACTGGTCTATCTTTTCCAAACACCCAATTTTGTCCCTGTCCATGCAAACCAAAATGGCTCTCGCCCTAGAGGACTTGGCAACTGCCCTTCTAGGAATAGATCCTGTTTGCAAATGCACACAAGATGCAGTCACAGTCCAGTGCTGCGGGACCGTGCTTAAGAGTACGCGCCACAGTATGTCCCAAGTGAGGAATGGGGGAACTCGTGACAGGCATCAGGATGTATGCAGACAATGGAATTAGCACTCAGCTGTAAAGAGCAATAAAGCAGATCTACTGCACAGCTGCGGAATCACTGCTAAGATGGAATGAGGACACGTTTTTTTAAAAATCACAGTGAAGAGGTGTGTGCAGCAGATTACTGTGTGTGTGAACTAAAAAGGGAGACATGTCTGAATAATGTTAATTCTGATGCTGGGAAGAACGGAGGTCTCTAAAGAGGGAAATGGGGGACATGACCCAATTTGAAGTTCTGCGAACAGGATGTGTATTTTTAGACTATATCGAAACAACAGGGTTGGGGGGGAAAAAAAAAGGCCACACGAGCTTGTGGAATCTATGATTCTTTTGGCTTATTAGCTGCCAAAGTAATTTTTCCTGGTTAAAAACAAAGGACCGTATACTGCATGACCCATCCACTCGAACTGCCCAGAGAGACGGGAAAGAGCTTAGTGGCGGCCAGGGGCTGGGGAGCTGGGGAGCACTTGGCTAGCGGACACAGGTTTGTTTTGGGGTGATGAAAATGTTCGGCAACTAGATAGTGAATACTATCTAATAGCTGCAACCCACTGAGCTGTGCAGTGTAAACAGGTGGGCTGGATGTGAATCATCATCTCTCACTAAAACTGTAACTCCGAACAAGTTACATCTTATACTCACCTACCTCTGGCCTGCTTGTTCGCCTCGGAGCTTCCACCGGGCCAGTGGATTCACCGTATCTGAATGCAGATTCCACTGTGTGACTTACTGAAGTTTCCAAGTAAACGACAAGGATTTCCAGCGGACAGACAACACTCCATGTGCTTTGACCTGGAGGCCCTGGGTGAGGGCTTTGCCACTGCCCGGCTGGTGTCTTTGCAACCTAATTTTCTGCTTCTGTCTTTGATGTATTTGTGTCTCTTTCCTGTCAACGGCCACTTCCTGCCGCTGTCAGAGGCCCGGCCTCACCTGTTCATCGCCCTCCCCTGTGCAGGGGGCAAACCCATCAAGACAGCAGCTTAGCGCTCGTTGGGGCCCTTCTAGGAATCAGGACCTCTGCTTCCCTGCGTGGGTTTAACGACCGCTTTCTGGGCGACTCCTGAGCTTTTCAGTTCGATTCTAAGCCCCTTAGCCAGGCTACAGGCGGACGAGGGACCCAAATGAGGCAGCTGCATTTTAAAGAAGTCCTGGAGCCCAACGGTCACTGGACACCCTCATGGCATAGTTACCAGCTTCCCTGCTTTTGCACTGGACTGACAGACAAGAGGTCTCTTGTCCCTCTCCCTTCCTGATGGAGACCCCTACACTTGGGCACTAAAGCTCCATGCCACCCTGTCTTCCCTTCCCAGATGGCCGCTGCCCAGGTCTATAAGGTCACGCCGAGTCCGCAAGCCTCAGGCCCGTTATCGAATCAGTCTTCTATCACCCTCGCCCTGCATTCTACTCTCTGTAGTGATTGCTCCTTAATTCCCCAAGTCTGCGAAGCCCTTTAGATTCGCGGCTTGGTACCATTTTCTTAGGCTAGTCAGTGTGCCCGCAACCTGATGCTTTCAGTACCATGTCAGTTTCTGTCCAACTCGGGAATTTTACAGTGCAGTAATCGTTCCGTCACCCCACGGTGCGGGCCGCCTGCCGCCGTGTTCTCTGCAGACGCTGGCTCTGGGTGGGCTGTGCCCTCTCGGTGTTCTAACTGGGATCATCAGGCATGAGGCTGTCTTCAGTGGGGAGTGCTTACTCAGCAGCTGGGCTTGTGGAATTCTCCCACTGCAGTAGCTTTTTAGCTTGGGACCAATTTTTGTAGGGATGCCTGCACCATAGGGGGACGCAGAGTTCACCGCACATCTGCACAGGGCACAGGCTCTTGGTCTGATTTCTCATGAGTGGCTACTTTGTCCCCCCATCCAAACGGCTGGGTAAAGACTGGCTTTCCCCCTGTGCTGCTGGAGAGAGGTCTAACTTTCATCTCCCTTCTCTCTGGAGACCTCTATGTGGGCAGTTAATACCCAAGCCACCAGCCTCTTCCTGGATCTGATACCCAACCCTGAGGCCACTGAAGCAGGGTTTTCAGCTCTTCTTTAGCTCTCGGCCCTGGATATTTCCCATTTTCTTGGTGCCCTACGGACAGAGATTTCTTTTTGAA
Organism: Callorhinus ursinus; assembly: GCF_003265705.2. NCBI lineage: Eukaryota > Metazoa > Chordata > Mammalia > Carnivora > Otariidae > Callorhinus > Callorhinus ursinus. The sequence continues at coordinate 34,668,526 of NW_027397078.1, forward strand.
AACTCTGTTCTATTTTGGCTTCCACTGTCAGGAGTTTGTAGTAGGAAGGACTAGCTTAGTCAATGGTGTTGTTAATTAAAAGCCTTATTTTCCAATTAGGCTCATTGCTTTTAAAATCAGAAAAAAGTTAACTGAAAAGACACCTCGAGGGACGCCTGGGTGGCTCAGTTAGTTAAATGTCTGCCTTCAGCTCAGGTCGTGATTCCAAGGTCCTGGGATCGGAGTCCTGCATCGGGCTCCCTGCTCAGCTGGGAGCCTGCTTCTCCCTCCCCTCTGCCTGCCGCTCCCCCTGCCTGTGTGCTCTCTCTCTCTGACAAATAAAAATCTTAAAAAAAACACACACACACACAAAAAAACCCCAAAACCACCACCTCGAGTAAAACATATTCGCTGAAAACAAATACGTGCCCGTGTTTCTTGCAGGTGAAGACGCAGTGCCCTTACTTGTCCATTTACAAAATAAGAGCGTTAAGTAATTTAAAACATGCTTCCTTATCTAACACATAAAAAAAAGAACAAAAGAAAACCACGGTGCATTTTGGCTACCTTTTGGCTCCCCCGGCGTCAGGTGAAACAATGATACAGTTCCTCCACTCGGCAATGTTCTCCCGAATCCATTGCAGGACTGCGGGCTCCGCGTACAAATTATCCACCGGGATGTCAAAGAATCCCTAAGGGGAGAAGTCCTATTCAAAAGAAGCCTTTTCAACAGACTCCCTTTTCTTAATTTTAACAGAATTAAATCAAAAGATAGGTAGGTTCCAGGGGCCTATGTCAGTGCAATCCATTATCTTTGGAGACATATTCGATTCTCTTAGGATTGCCTATATTCTAAGGAATAGGAGAATGGCTTTGCAGGGGAGTGGGGGAAAAGAGGTCTGTTGTGTCTTAAGCACCTTATTGTAAGCCAAATGCTTCTTCGCATTCGTTGTATCACAGAGCAGGCACAGTATGGGCCTGTCTTATAGATGAAGGAACTAAGTTACGAAGGAGGTTAAAAAAACATACATTACAACCCTGCCATTCTAATTACTTTTGAGAAATTGAGATGGAATTATAAAGTTTACTGCCAAGAAGCCATTCCCCCTCCTCTGAAACCGTTTGGACGCAAGCTGGTGGCAGACAGCGGTAACAACTATTAAACCATATTCCCAAGTCCAGTAAAGACGAAAACCCAAGAGAGCAATCACATACAAACTCAAACGCGAGTTCATGTTACCCACTTCGAAAACAATTTAACTTAACAGAGTTAGGATGTAACCACTTGCATTAAGCCCCCGATCACAACCAAGGGCAAGAAAGAAAATGCTGGAACCTGGATCTGAGAGGCATGCAGGTCCATGGTGATGATGTGATCCGCCCCGGCGACCGAGAGCATATTGGCTACAAGTTTCGCGGAAATCGGAGCACGACTCTAAAAAATAAAGACACAGATTTTACTTCAGGAAAAGGGAAGAGATACCGTAACAAAATCAACATTAAGTCATTTAATACTTTAAATTATTGAATTACTAACAAGAAAATTACCTCCCAACAAGATATTCATTCCATTTTATTCGCCCAATATTGACTATTTACATATAACTGTTGCAAGACAACGTGCTTGACACTGGATAGAGAGAACAAATCTCAAAGAAGCAAACAAACACATAGACGTGTAACATCACAATGTGTATCATTTAAATAGTGACAAGTGGGAAGAACAAGGGGTACCAGCAAGAGGACGGCATGAAGCTTAAAGAGACTGGGACTCAGAGGCCCCTCTGAGGAAACAGCTTTTACGGCGTGGCCAGCAGAGGGGAGGAGCCAGTGTTCCGGAAAGAGCAGCACGGGGCAGATCACCGAGGCCAAGAGGTCACACCCAGGGACAGAAAGAAGTCCAGCGTGGCCGAGAGAGTGCACGTAAGGGAGGCAGAGGCAAAGCCAACTCCTCAAGAAGAGCTGATGTATCGCAGCTGAAAGCCCATGCCGTCACAAATGACACAAAAGCCACACTGAAGAAAGAACACCAAATCAAGAATTTGGTGTTTCAAGAAGGGATGCAAGGTGATTTATTGACACTGTATCCTCTCTAAAATTACCTAACTTCTCCACAGCTTTAGCTTTTGTATCATAAATCCTGGACAGTAAGTGTCTACATTAAAAAAAAAAAATTTAAGAGACTACACAGACACAGATTAAACCTAGGAAAGGTCAGCATTTTACTGTCAACAGTAATATTCTCATACACCAACCCAAAAATATACATGTAAGCTTAAAAGATTTCATTGAGAATCACACAATGTTGTCAGTTACATCTCAAAAGTGAAACAAAATTTCATTCACAATAATAATAAACGATCCCTATAAAATACACAAGAATATATTCATGTAAAACATACACGGGAAGGAATTACATCATAATGTTCACAGATCATTTCTAGTTTCTCTTAACACACCATGCTTAAAAAAAAAAAACCAAAACAAAACAAATCAAAAGAGGCCGCGCCTGGGTGGCTCAGTCATTAAGCGTCTGCCTTCGGCTCAGGTCATGATCCCAGGGTCCTGGGATGGAGCCCCGCATCGGGCTCCCTGCTCGGCGGGAAGCCTGCTTCTCCCTCTCCCACTCCCCCTGCTTGTGTTCCCTCTCTCGCTGTGTCTCTCTGTCAAATAAATAAGTTATTTAAAAAAAAAAAAGAAACCTATTACTTTATAGTAATATACGTGAACATTAGCTATAGGAACCCTCACTACAATGGCATGTGGAGCTTCAGGATGGGGTGCTTTCAAGCCTCCCAACTCCTAGTCAATTGCAGACCCAACAGGAAGAGGCGGACTCGACCGTGCACAGGGATACTACTCTACTAGTCCGGCGGGAGGAAGAGATGCTTTCATGGGCCCCAGGGAACAGCTCAGCCAGTGAGAAGTCCCACACACTTTGGACTCCCAGGTTCCTCTGAGGGACTTGCAGTTCACAACAGCCCTCCCAACTTCCCCCTTCTCTCCTTCAAAAGCCTACCTCTCCTTTGTCCTCCAGACCTGCCCCGCCTTGTTTGTTTGCAATTCTTTCATTCCCAAATAAACGCACCTGTTGCTGGTAAAGTAACTGGCAAGAGTGTATTCTCCAGGTTTGCATCACTTGGTGATCAGAGGGGTGATCCAAGAGAGGACCCCGAATGCCTCCGGGGCTGGTGAGCAAACAGGTGCCGTACCCCCGGAGCTGCTGGGGCTCACTGCTTTATCGACGAGCCTGGGGTTTTAAGGTTAAGTTTTTTCCTGGATTTTGAGCTTCAGGCCTTGTGTCCAAGCTTTCCGGGCTTTACTCGGGATCTATGTAAGCCCTCGGTTTGGGGGTTGTTTTTGTTTCCACCTCTGAGTACTCATTTGGCCTTCTGGCCCATTCAGACTGTTCCTGACGGACCTGGGCTAAGCTTCCGGTTTGATTCCTGTCAGGACCGTTCCTAATGAAACTGCAGCTGGGGCGCAAGGGTGCAGGAGTACCTGGCTTTGAGGGTCCCCCACACACCAGGTTTGGCCACCGGCTGCTGACAAAAATCCAAAGGCAGAGAAAGGAGTGGGGTGCAACAGGAAAGGAACTTATTTCAGTGAGACCAACACCCGGAAGACAGGAACCAGTGTCTCCAAGACGGTCTCCCAAGTGCCAGAAAGACCTCTAGGTTTATATGAGGAAAATGTGGGACAAGGGTATGTGGGGACGTGCAGGTGGGCAGTGAAGGTCAGGTCGAGCACTCATTTGCCCTGGGGTCAACTGCGGGGCACTCGCCTGCTTGGGCCAGCCATTGCTTGAGGGGGTGATTTTGGTTCCTCTCAGGGGATGCTGTGCCCTCAGGGTCTTTGGCCGAAGTTAAGAGTGAAGCTGGAAAGGGAAACTTCATTAGAAAGTACAGACTCAGGCCGGAATGGAGGCAATGGAAGTCCTGTTGCAGAACTAGGCTGGCCTTCCGTCTGACGTCTTTTCGAAAATCAGCCTGTTCCAACTGGAACCGTGCCAATCTGACTGTGAAGGCCTTCGGTCCTATTCCCCTTTGGGGCTGGGCTGCTCCTCCAGGAACTGTGCTGGCCTTTCCTCTGATCCCTTCTGGAACCAGGCCGTTCCTGAAAAAGCTCTAAGAAATGGGATCCCGGTCCTCCAAATGCTCCGAGGGCACGTTGCTGCCCGCCTCCCCCCGCCCCCGCAATGGGACTCCAGCCGGCTTTATGTTTAGAATCTATGGTCCCCTCCACGTGCACATTTATAAATAAATGGACTGACTTAACCAGAAGTAATTTAGAACTTCAATGGCCATTATGGGGAACTTTCAATCTCTCCGAACTTCATTTTCTCAAAGCCGAATTGGACAACAACCACGGTTCTAAAACTGAATGCGATTTCCATTTTAAGCGCTATTTTGAAGCTTCCAAACATGATCAGGAATCCAAAACTGCCTCTTTCCAAGGTACACTTTACAAACTAAGTGAGGCCAACAATTAAAAAAAAGGGGGGGCTTCTGAAGCCTCTTCTCCACGCTGCCCCCCAGACCCGAGGCAGCTACCTCGCGCTCAGGCCCCGCCCCTGCGGCGCCATCTTTCTCTCAGCCCCTGCGCTCTCCTCCTAATCCTTCGGCCCAACCTCCCTTTCCTCAGAAGCTCCCTCCGCTCTCTCCTCTCCTGAACCAGTTAAAAACTGCCCCTTTAATGTTAAGTCTTCTGAGGATCTAAACAGACCCCCAGGTTTCTTCTGTTACCTGAACTAAGGCTGAACTTCCGGCCATCGTTAAAGAGTTTCCTAAAATGACTGGGACCCCCATAGGTTTGCTGAAGAATTTAACATAATTATTCCAACTTACCACCCTGGTTTCTCAGATTTTTTTTTTTTTTAAGATTTTATTTATTTATTTGACAGAGAGAGGAGACACGGCGAGAGAGGGAACACAAGCAGGGGGAGCGGGAGAGGGAGAAGCGGGCTTCCCGCCGAGCAGGGAGCCCGATGCGGGGCTCGATCCCAGGACCCTGGGACCATGACCTGAGCCGAAGGCAGACGCTTAACGACTGAGCCACCCAGGCGTCCCTGGTTTCTCAGATTTTTATCAATTAGTGCACATGCTTGTTGGTGAGGGCCAGGCCAAACATTGGATGAAGCTAGCCCAATGGGAAAATCCCGAGCAGGACCCCTATCTTTTGGCAAGATGCTAGAAAACTTGCTGGAAATCTCCACTGAACAATTATAATGGCTTATCCTAAGTCTGTTGACTGGAACAAAAATCTGGCTTACACACAAAAGCTTGCTGAATCTGTTCACGGTTATTACAATTGACTCCAAACTGTCTTTAAAGAAAATTCTGGTCTTCCTTTAGATGCTGAATCCATCGGGGTTAACATTTAATTTTGTGCTTATTAATGACTGCTCCAGGATCTTTCCCTTTTAGGTAAAAGGACCAGGATGGAATGAGAAATTAAGTCCACTTCAGATCTGACTAACCTGGCAAACCAGCTTGCTCACACCCTAGGTGAGTCACCTAGAGGAAAGATCGCTAAAATTTTCGATGTTCAGCTCCAGCAAATGAAGGCCCCGAAACAAAACTGGAAGAGTGCTTTCTGCTATTATTTCAAGGAACCCGGACATTTGGAGAAGACTATTACAAATGGAAGCGCTTCAGGCACCTTTGGCCCTCTCGCCAACCTTTCCAATGTTCTAATTCCCAATGACAGGTGTAGAGAGCAAGATGGAGTCCCTCATGTCAAGCAGGAGCCTGTGTCAAGCAGTGACGCAAGCAGTTCAGGGCGCTGCAGCTACAAGGTATCGCCAAGACCAGCATCAGCTGACACCCCAGAATCCGTAACACGCAGAAGCAGAGGAGGTCTGCTTTGATAGTCACCCCCTAGGAGTTATCATAGTCTCCTGGGTCCTCAAGATGGGTGTCCTGGGGTCCCCAATGGTGCTTTGTCCTTTAAACTTAAAATTATTCATTGATTTGTCCTTCCTTAGTACTCTATTAGCTAGCTCTTTGCCGGTCCTGGTCTGTGAGATGGTTTTCATCAGTAAGATGGGAACCTCCACAGCAGGCACCCGGGACCCTAAGGGTTTTACATTTTTAGGATCCTTCAGATCCATGATTATACCTCCCAGGGTCCTGGCTGTGAGCTTTCTGACTTCCAGCTCTGTGGGGCAGTAGGGGTCTTTTACCCAAAGTATGGTGTTAGGCCTCTTGGCTCTTTTCACCTTCCTTTTTAGGCATTTACCGTAGGGCCCGCATCTTTCTTCCTTTTTTGTAACCTAGCAGCTGCCATATACAATTTCTTAACTATGCAGAGGTCTACTTCCCACTTGGGAGATTTGTACAGATTTTTCCACAATTTTTGTTCACATCTTTCTGCCAAGTTATAGATTACTTTGGCCAGGAGTGGCATGTATCTTTGCAATGTCTCCAAGTGCTTTAACTCTTCTTAGTCCTCCAAGCGCCTGTTTTTGTTTTTGTTTTTTTAAGATTTATTTATTTGACAGAGAGACAGAGAGAGAGAGAGGGAACACAAGCAGGGGGAGTGGGAGAGGGAGAGGCAGGCTTCCACAACCCTGGGATCACGACCTGAGCCAAAGGCAGACACCCAACGACTGAGCCACCCAGGCGCCCCTCCAAGTGCCTTTCTGAGGCCATCTCCCTTGGTCTCGGCTCTGGCTAGTTCCACCTCGTGCCCGGCCTGCAGAGGGGTGCGCCCCGGACGGGCTCCCGCTGTCGACTGCTCCCTGCACAGCGCCGGTCTTGGCTTCACCTGCCTTGCTGCTACCTTCGGGTCTCACCGTCAGTGAGACGCCTGGAAAAGTCTATATTCACATAAATGTATTCCCCAATTTATTATTTTTCGTTCTGTTATGGTCAAGTCAAGCAAGCGTCTGGGGGTCTTTTCTGATTCTTCTAAATTTTCTACCACACGGCGGGTCAATGACATGACATCCTGCCCGCCATGCCAAGTGTCATGAGCACACTGTGAAGGCGCACACACGAGGTGTTGCCTTCCGCAGTGTCAGCCCTATTCAGTCCCAAAGCAAGATTAACGTAATTACGGAACAGGTCCAGGGTTCCCAGCTCAGTGACATTTCACCACGCGGTTAACTTAGCTTCTTACCTTTCACACAGAGCAGGACAGAAGACAAACCACACAACAAAGAAGATAACACAGGGGGCAGGAAGTGGAGGAACCAAACACATAATCAGTCTACGGGCGCGTAGTTGAGGTAAGATGTCAGGCCAGGCCAGGTCAGCTCTCGGCACTCATTTCTGATATTCAAGTAGTGGAGGATCTCAGTGCTGTTCAGAGATCCATCGGGTTCAGAGATCCATCGGGCACAGCTTTCGGCAGGAGGTGCCTTTTTTAAGTGGTCAGACATATAGGGGTCATGTCTGAGACATCTGTCTGCTGCAAAAATACTCCCCTTTTTAAAGGGATCGAATCAGTCCTGGGCCCCTGCAAGACTTCTCTGCTTCTGCTTGTGAGTTCTGGGGTGTCATCGGTTGGTGCTGGTCTCGGCGGTATCTGGGAGCTGCAGTATGCTTATCTGCCTGTACCACTGCTTGACACGGGCCCCTGCCTGACATGAGTGGCTCCATCTTACTCTCTACAACGGGGCTACCAGGAACTACAGGGGCTCTTCCCAATTCTCCCTCTAATCAGCTTGCAGAAACTACTACCCAGATTGGGAATAAATCTGTGTCGGTCCTCACTGATGCCACGGCTATAAAGCAGGCCCCCACTTCGGAGTACTAAAACAGTTCATATAGAGATGACAAGGCTCAGAGCCTCATTATCCCTGTAACACCCCAATTTTACCTGTGAGAGAACCCAGCAGCTGAGAATGGAGGTGTGTCCGGCACCTCCGAGCAATGAATACCACTGGTATCCCTTGGCACCCTGTCGTTCCCAACCCACGTGGCTTTACTGACATCCATTCCCACCGAAAGCAAATTCTTTACTGTAACAGACGTATGCGGTGTATTTTTTAGTATTCCAGTTGATAAGGACAGCCAGTATCTTTATCACTTGGGAAGAATGGCAATATACCTGGACAGTAATGCCCCAGGGTTACACAGAGTCCTTCTTAACTTTTTACAAACCTTAAAAGCTGATTGAGAGGACACAGAGTTTTCTGCAGGCTCTACTTTGTCACAATACACAGACAATCTGCTTCTGTCCCCCCTTTCAAGCTTCTTCACAGGAAGACGGCATCCACCTGTTAAAACTTGCGGCCTTAAAGGGACATCAAAGTCTTCAAAGAAATACTGCACTTTAAACTCGGGTTTGGTTTTTAGGGTACGTGATCTCAGAAACACAGACTAGATTTGGATCTGGGTAGACTCCGAGGCATCCTGAATTTCCCAGAACCTAAAACTAAGAGTCAGTTATGAGGCTTTCTTGGACTGGCTGGTTCTTGTCGAAACTGGGATTCCAAACTTCTCTCACACGGCTTGGCTCAGCCTCTACGCCCTTTACTAAAACCCGACAAACCTAACCCTATTATTTGGAAAGAGGGGCATGACAGAGCCTTTGGGACCTGAAAGCAAAGTCTAACAAAAGCCCCTGCTCCCTAGACATCCTAATTATCAACCTGCCTTTTTCCTCTTTGTATGCAAGAGGTAAGGGAATGCCCTCGAGTGCTCAGCCACAAACATCACCCCAGAGGGAAAGGCAGCCAGCAGCCAGACCCCGTGGCTCCGGGATATCCCCCTGGCTTCAGAGCCATTCCTGCCACTGCCCTCACAGTTTAGGCCACCGAAGAAATAGCCACGCGGGTCCCTCTGAAGCATCCCGTGGTTCCATGCAACCAGTCACCTCACCCCACTGACATCTTCCTGCTAACTGTTCCTCCTCTTGTAACTTTCTCACCACGATAGCGCTACCCCCTGCCGCCCTCCTCCCCCCTTCCACTGAGGAAACCCCTCACAACTGCCTAATGCTGCAGATCTCCTTTTGACTGCCCGTGACAATTCACGGGAAACTCCTCTGACCGATGCAGATCTTTCACGGTTTACTGATGGTTCTTAATGAATAAAAATGGTAAACACCGTGCTGGGCATGCTCTTCCAACTCCCTCTGAAGTCACTGAGGCTTGTCACCTTTACCTTCAGCTACCTCAGCGCAAGGAGGCTGGGTTATACACTCTTACTCAAGCCTGTATTTTCACCAAGGGCAAAACCACATACATTTACACTGATAGTCAGTATGCCTCTGGGGTAGCTCATGATTTTGGAATGCTATGGCAGCAACATCCAATGGGGCTAAGATTAAAAAAGGTTCCTACGTCCAAAATTTATTGGGTGCCGTACTTTTGCTGGCAGCTCTGGCTATGAAGGTTCCGAGATATTCCAGACCCAACTCCCGGCAGGCCAATGGACACCACCTTGTTGGTATTTCCACCAAAAAAAATGCTGCTCTCAAGGAGACTGACAGCCAGACCCCTGTCGTGTTCCGAAGGGATGTTCTTTCAAAGGACAAACTAGAAAAACTGACCAGAGATGCCCAACACCTGGCCCCAGAAAAGGAGAAACAACACTGGAAATCTAGTAACTTGTTGCTTCGATAAAGAAAGCAAGCTCTGGTTTCGACCAAATAACCATCTGGTCCTACCAGAGATTCCACAATTCCCACGACTTCCAACTGCACACGCTTTATAAACCATGGGTCTACTGACAAAACGAGAGCATTCATGAACAGACGTTGACGGGAAAATATTAAAAAGGTTGCAAAAATGTCTACTTTGCATGTTCCACTTGTCTAAAATACAATCCTGGAAAACATCTTCAATCACCCAATGGACCATTTGAGGATTTCATGCAGCTTCCCCCCCCCCCCCCCATCTCATGGATACAAGCGTGTTTTCGTCATGGTTTGTCTCTTTTCTCACTGGACTGAAGCTTCCCTTGCAGCGAGGCCAGTGCCTCTTCGGTGGCTAAAATTAAAAAGGAGCCCTGCCCGGGGAACCCCTCCTGAACTACACAGTAACCAGGGCACCCATTTTACCAGTCAGGTGCTTCTTTGAGTCTGGGCGCTGTGGCTGGCTTTACATAAACGTTTTCCATACCGTCCTCAATCCTCAGGGCTGCTCGAATGCACTAAGGACACTGTTAAGACTCAAGTGGTGGGCGCCTGGGTGGCTCAGTTGGTTAAGCGACTGCCTTCGGCTCAGGTCATGATCCCGGAGTCCTGGGATCGAGTCCCACATCAGGCTCCCGGCTCAGCGGGGAGCCTGCTTCTCCCTCTGACCCTTTCCCCTCTCATGCTGTTTCTCTCTCTCAAATAAATAAATAAAATCTTTAAAAAAAAAAAAAAAAAGACTCAAGTGGCAAAATGTTATATAGACTCTCCAAATACCTTGGTCAAAGGCATTGCCATGAATCCTTCCAGACTGCAGATCCTCTCCCCCTTTGGAACTCACGCACTCCCGCCCTTGGAGAGAGTCCTAGGACGACTGTGCGTTTGGCCCCTGCGTCTTTGGACCCACAGCTGATGAAAGGAGATCTTCAATATCGTAAGGGTCTAGTTACGTCTTCACTGTGCACTCCCAGCAGACAACGATCTTATATCATCACCCTTCACAACCTGGAGAAATTGTCTCTTGGAAAGGACACCTCCAAAACAACTCTTCAGCCTCGTCGGAAAGGCCCTCATCGGGGACTGCTCGCCAACCCGTGCTGCCGCACTGCAGGGAATAGACTCCTGGACCCACGTGACCCATCTAAAGCAAGCACCAGCCCGACTGGACCTGCAGGCCATCTGATGACGGGAAAGCCAAGACTGTCCGGAACTGAAACAGACACCACCTGGAGAGCCCGCTTCCCCGAGCTGTCCGGACCAGGCCTGTAGACACTATCCTCACCGTCACTGCTTCTATCTCTTTTGTGGCAAGAAAATGCCCTTGATCTGCATTTCCCAATCTCTTGCAAAAAAGGGGAAACCTTTTGAAACACGAACAGCCTCATTAGGATCCTGTGAGCCTTTCCCAAGGGTGACAAGGCTCAGAATTCACAAGTCTTTCTTTTACCTAAACTATGAACTGACCCTGGATTCTTATCCAAATTCGTAAGTTTCTGAATTCACAACTTTAGAGACTATTACTGATAATGCACACGGTTCTAAACAGCTCTTTTGAGGTAACCACACTGTTCTGAAATGTCCTTGAAGTTTTGCTGTTCTTGCAAAAAGGGTCCATTAACTATTGCTTCATGTTTGTATGCCTACTGGAGCCTCCCAAATGGGCTCGGGTATTCCATACACCGTACTCACGCACTATTTCCCTTTTACGTCATAGCCATTTCAGGAGGCAAGCGTGACTTGGGATGGCCTTCACAGGGAGAAACCTTTCTTCCCCAAATCCAAGTAAGAGCCAGTGAATATTTTCAGACCTAGGGTTCTGGTTTAGAACCAACATACAGTTGGTTCTGTCATGTTAGTTTGGACTGGGTATTGTCTCTCCATGCTCACAATCTGGAGAAGAGACAGACTTCAGATAGGAAATGCCTGAGACTTTGTCTCTTCTAACGCTCCCTGGACTCAGTGTGGCTTAAGTGCTCTCCAACTGCTGCACACTTTCCCTCCACAGGAGACCCCACAGCCGGGAAAGGTCCTTGCTGGCACTCAGAGAGAAAACACACTAAATATAGAGAACCTGATTACTGATCAGTGACGCTTCCAAGGAAAGATCTTGATCAAAAGGGGGAAATAAGAACATTAGTAATGGAACCCTCACTAAAATGGAGTCAGGAGGTTTTGGGAGGGGGAGCTCTCATGCCCTCCCACTCCTAGTCAATTGCAGACCCAACAGGAAGGGCGGAGGGGGGGGGAGGGGCTTGACCTTGCATGTGGATACTACTCTACTGCTTCGCTACTCCAGCAGGAGGAAGAAATATTCTCCTCATTCTTGGCAACAGCTCCGCTGATGGAAAGCCACTATACTTCAAACTCCCAGTTTCCTCCCATAGCCTTTTAGTTCGTAACAGCCCTCCCAACTTCCCCCGTTGCTCCTTCAGAAGTGTCCCTCTCCTTTGTCCTCCAGAGTTGCCGATGTTTTTTTTTCTTTTTAAAGATTTATTTATTCGAGAGAGAGAGAGAATGGGAGACAGAGAGCACGAGAGGGAAGAGGGTCAGAGGGAGAAGCAGACTCCCCGCCGAGCAGGGAGCCCGATGTGGGACTCGATCCCGGGACTCCAGGATCATGACCTGAGCCACCCAGGTGCCCCGCCGATGGTTTTTTTAAATTCTCGAATAAACCTACCTTTTGCTGGTAAAATAACTGGCAGTTTTACTTTTAAGGTTAGCAATACATATGTAACACACACACACATTTTTTCTAACACACAAGGAATGAGAAGAAACACCCTGAAATGTTAACAGTAGATGTTTCCAGAAAGTGAAATTATGGGAAAATATTCTATTCTTTTACATTTTTCAACTTTCTCAACTAACTATATACCATAATTCATGTTTTCATTGTTTAACTCCCTGTTCTGTTCCACATTGCCTTTGGGATAAAAAGACCCCGACCTTGGGGCACCTGGGGGACTCAGTTGGTTAAGCATCTGCCTTCGGCTCAGGTCATGATCCCGGGGGTCCTGGGATGGAGCCCTGCATTAGGATCCCGGCTCAGCGGGGAGTCTGCTTCTCCCTCTATCCTTCACCCCACTCATGCTCGCTCGCCTGCTCTCTCTCTCTCAAATTAACTAAACTTAAAAAACAACAAAACAAAACAAACAAACAAAAAAGACCCTGACCAGCCTGGCTCCAAGGGTCCTCCCTGCAATTTGCACTGGGCCCACTCTTTCCCTCTTCTAGAGAACAATTTAAGCCTTGCTGTCTACACACACATGTCCGCCTCGCTCCCATGCCTCTGCTGGGCCACTGCATTTGACCCTCCAGGTCTGGTTCAAATCTCCAAACGCTGTGATGCTCTGAGAACTCCAGAGAGAAATGGTCTGTCCATTCTAAAGGGAACACTGCATTGGCTGAGCACTTGGCCACTACCAATGGGGACCACCTTATGCCATCCGCTGAAAGACTGACACTGGAAGATGTGATATGTATGGATATCATAGCTCACAACTGGACTAGGCATCCCTCAAGGGCAAAGAATTGGTTTTGGAGATTTTCACATCCTCTGCAGCGCACAGCTCTGTACCCTACGTACCGTAGCTCTTTGGTAAATACTTAACAACAGAATCTCAATCACATCGAGTTTTCAAGACTTAGTTATTTGCCTCAGTGACTGTGAGAATTATTTAGTCTAACACGATTTCAGGGATGATTAAAAGAACAAATTGATCACTGGGACTTCTTTGTAATACAATCTGATTCTCAACACTCATCAAAGTGGGGCTCTTCCTATAATTTTGTAACTGGCAAAAACATTCCTCCGTGGCATCCAGCATTTCCTGCTTCTGAGATCCAAACCACAGGTAATGTCTAAACTCACACTTCCTGATTTTCTTCTCCAGACCTTGTTTACAAATTTGCATTCTGTACTATGAATTTGGCTCAAGACCCAACTGAATCTTGCAGGAAAGGTGATTTGCAAGTTAACTGACTTTACAGCCACTAAGAGAATAATTACGACATTTCCACAAAGGTAGCATCAAGGTACAGTAACCAAAAGTAAAACGTTCAACTCCCCTGATGAAACACGGAGAAAGATCAAACATTTGGCGAGCCAGGCCAATCATGATAAAGACTCTCGGGATAGTCCAGACCTTATTTAATGTACCAGATGCCACCCTGCTAAAAGTGTAAATTTGATGGGCTTTACAAACTTATAATATTGGAGAAACCAATGTCAGGACAAATGTTCTCAATGTTTCCAGTTAAAAAATAAAAAGAAACAATTTGGTAACTGAAGAGAGAACATAACCTTGAAAATGATTGTGAAAAAAAGCTACAAGTCCTCTACCCCCACGGAAGTAATGCTTTCCAGCTCTGCCCACGTCACACTGTGTGTACCAGGGAAGGAGTCCGTGCCATTGCAGGCGTCAGCCAACCGCGGCCCAGGAGACAAATCCAGCCTGTGCTGTTTTTGTACAACCTGTGAGCTAAGAATGGTTTTTTACATTTTTCAGAGGCTGAAAAGCAAACAAAGAACGTTTTGTGACATTTGAAAAGCATACGAAATTGCCATTCCAGGGGCGCCTGGGTGACTCAGTCAGTTAAGCGTCTGCCTTCGGCTCAGGTCATGGTCCCAGGGTCCTGGGATCGAGCCCCGCATCGGGCTCCCTGCTCTGCGGGGAATCTGCTTCTCCCTCTGCCTCTGCCACCACCCCCCCCCCACTGCTTGTGCTCTTTCTAATAATAAAATCTTAAAAAAAGAAAGAAAAAAGAAATTCCTATTCCCGCGCCCACAAATAAAATTTTATTGGAACACAGCCAGACATCCCTTCACTTGCATATCATATACGGCTGCTTTTGTGCCAAAATGGTGGAGCTGACCTAGTGCAAGAGATCTGGTGGTCCACCAAGTCTAAAAATTTGACACCTGGCTCTTTTTGGAAAAGGTCCGCATACCCATGTATTTATTATATGCGAAGCACGTTAGAAATAGTAGCAAATGCTATCATTAAATTTATAGATGAGAAAACTAAACACACACAGAGTTTAAGCTACTGTTACAAAGCACAAGCTGAGTGAATCACGATGCGGAAATTCAAACCTGAGTCCACTTGTTCCCAAAGTTGTAACCCCAGAGCTCAGACGACGCTACACCATGCGTTTTACGATTCATACTACATCATCTTCCTTTCTTCCGGGTCAGACCACAAGTGCTGATGTGTCATGACCTATGAAGCCATTCCTTCACCGTCAGAACCAGTCCCTGGTTTCTTGCACATACCAATGAAGCCAAAAATAAAATTTTACAGATGTACGGGGCTTGCTTAAGAAGCAGCAGTAAGGGCGCCTGGGTGGCTCAGTTGGTTAAGCGACTGCCTTCGGCTCAGGTCATGATCCTGGAGTCCCGGGATCGAGTCCCACATCGGGCTCCCTGCTCAGCAGGGAGTCTGCTTCTCCCTCTGACCTTTCTCTCTCTCTCAAATAAATAAATAAAATCTTTAAAAAAAAAAAAAAAAAAAGCAGCAGCAGTAAGATTAAAAATAATGGGGCGCCCGGGTGGCTCAGTCGGTTAAGCGTCTGCCTCGGGCTCAGGTCATGGTCCCGGGATCCTGGGATCGAGCCCCGCATCGGGCTCCCTGCTCGGCGGGAAGCCTGCTTCTCCCTCTCCCACTCCCCCTGCTTGTGTTCCCTTCTCTCGCTGTGTCTCTCTGTCAAATAAAAATAATGAAGCAGGTTTTGAATACCGTTAAAAGGCTCTAGGTTTTCCTGGGCTTCTTTGCAGCTAACTCTGAATAGGTCAACGACACTGAATTTCACTGTGTCTCAGACATCATAGGCAGCACGAAAAGGACAAGAGAAACCTGGGATGGGGGAGGCGCGGGGGGGCGCCGCCCAGCGTTCCTCCTGTGGCTGAGGAGGCTTTTCTTTCTGAGCCCAGAGAGCAAGTGTGGCCCATGACTTCCTGTCACATTCGAACACTACATGGCCCTTAGCCTACCTAAGCAGGGCACAAAGGGGGAAGGAAGGTTTTCCCCTCCTTCTGGGTCTCACCTCAGCCCCGTTACTGATAAACGCAGTTTGCTCACAGGCTCAGGCCATTTCTCTTAAGCACTTACTTAATCCCTGGTTACACTCACTTCAAGAGGGAGATTTCACGGAGGTAAGAAGCGAAGCGAAGACACCACCAGAGGTTGGAGGGATGTGGCCTCAAGCGAAGGGACGAGGCAGCCTCCAGAAGCTGCAGAGGCAGGAAGGATCCTCCCCTGGACCCTCCAGACACGCCTGGCTCTGCCACACCTCGATTTTTGACCTCTGGCCTCCAGAACGGTGAGAGACATTTCTGTCGTTCTAAGCCCCCCGGTTTAGTCATTTATAAAAGCAGCAACAGAAACGGAACACAGCCCTCCGCCATTCCTTCTCTGCTCATCAGTTTTCTCTGACAATAAGCCACACAATTTCTGCCCTCAGGCCTCCCTCTGCTGCTATCTCTGCGGCCTCTCAACCCCTTGTCCACCTCCCTGCTTCTGTGTTGTTGACAATGAACGTCTTATCTCGTCCATCAGCAGTTAAGTCTGGAACTGTCTGATGGGGGTTAAACACTAAAAACAGCTACCAGGTTGCTTCCAAGAAAACACACTTAGAACAAAGTGATTCAGAAAGAGCGAAAGGAAAGAGAGAGACAGGTGCTCAAAACGGCCGGAACGGAGTACCCGCCCAAGTGTGCTGACAAGAGGAAGCAGGACACAGGGCCAGTGAGAAGCCACCGCCCCACAGAGCAGGTACCCCCGCGGGAGAAGCCCTCTGTACAGCGGCAGGGGGCACTGCTGGCGGGAGGCAGGTCCGCACGAAGGGCCAGGGCCAAGCAGGCCTAGTTTCCCTGCACCACAAAGACTTCCTTAGGAATAAACACGAGCAAACAAAGTTTGAAAATACCACCTTGGAAACAGAGGTAACTGCAGACTGGACACTTGCAAACAAAAACCGTACAAGTCTCGCCACTGGTTATCAGTTAAGGAGAAGTTAGGGCTCCCCTCCCTAGGCCACTGGGCCTGGGACAGGGACCATATAACAGTAAAAGGATATTCAGTTACTCAAGAAGCTATAATCCACTGCCTACCTGAGCACCAAATGCAAAAGTTACGAGAAGTGAAAGGAGAACCTGATGGCAAATGACAGAATACAGAATTCGCTGAGCCTCTTGCTACACGGAAGAGAAAAGAGCACAATCATCATTGGCTTCTTTAGGACACAGACAAAAATGAAGATGTTCCACAATCCTAGGACACAAACGGGACAACAGACTGTGCTGACGGGACAAAAATAAATGGAAATTTTGGAGCTAAAAACGCACAGAAAACTTTCCAATCAAGTTAGAATAAAAAATGCTCCATAAATAACAAGGGGGAGGTCATACGCTTCACAGCAGTCTATGTGACCTAAGGTTTGGGCTGCCCTTAGCTAAATCACCAAGTGATACATACACACAGTCACAGAGTCACACACACTCACACGCACGCACACCCAATCGGTGCTCTAACGCAAGGGGTGGCCCAACTGGCCTATGGACAAAATCCAGCCAGCCACTTGTTTTTGTACTGCTTGTGGGCTAATAATGGTTTTTCCATGAAAGCTGGGGGAAGAAATCAATCAAAAGAAGAACACTCCACGGCATGTGACAATGATATGAAATTCACATTTCACTGTCCATACATAAAAGTCTCATGGGCATACAGCCACACCAGTCATTTACGTATCGTCCGTGTCTTTGAGATACACCAGACTCAGAGACCATACACCCCTTTACAGAAAAGTTTGCCGACCCCTTCTAATCTATGCAGGGTAAATCATAACTCAGTTGCAGAATGGAGTTCTGGAGATCAAATTTCTAGTGAGAAATTAACCGACAGCTGTGTTCAGCATGGGGTCTGGAACCACACTTGAAGAGGCTTAATAAAACTTAGGGGGGGGCCTTGGTATAGGAATTCAAATTTATAAAGGGATTTTTTTTCATATAGGAGGGAATCTTGTGTGCTGTTTGGAAATGTGTGTTGTCTCAGAAAGTGAACTAGGGAGATAAACAGAGGTGTATCGGGGGAACGTCTGTCATGATTAGTCATGTCACAGAACAGCCATGTGTCTTGTCAGCTGAAGGATTCATGGAGAACCCGATGAACATCTGTCTATCCATAAGACCTAAAGCAGGTAACAGCTTAAGAGCTGATGCCTATTGTGGTTTGAGTGATATCCCCCCAAAACTCATCCACCCAGAACCTTGGAATGTGACCTCATTTAAAAAGAAGGTGTTTGCAGATAGAACTAGGGTAAAGATCAAAATGAGATCACTCTGGATTAGGATGGGTCCTAATCCGATGACTGTCCCCTTTAAAAAGAGGGAAGCACACACAGAGCCAAAGGGAAGGCAGCCATGTGAAGAAAGAGGCAGGGGTGGGAGTGATGCCACCAGAAGCCAAGGAATGCCAGGAGCCACCAGAAACCAGAAGAGGCACAGAAGGCTTCCCCTCCAGAGTCTTCACAAGGAGCGCGACCCTTGTTTTCTGATGCCTGGCCCCCAACTTGTGACAGAACACGTTTCAGTTGTTTTCAGCCACCCCGTTTGTGGTGATTTGTCACAGCAGCCCTGGCGAACGAATGAATACAATCCCCTCCCAAGTTCCCCTCAAATTCCAACTTCTCTGAGCTTTCTCGAAGGCAAGGACTATTTCAATTTCTTCTAGAAACTTACACAGCCTCATAGAGTGCTAGTGTGGCTCAAAGCAAAAGTCAACAATATTAACTTTGTTCTTCTGCAAAGGTTAAAAACAGGTAATGGTGTATTTCTTAAATTAAATTGTTTACCTTGAGAGACCCGCAGATTCATATGCGGTTGTAAGAAACAATTCAGAGATCCGGCTGCGCCCTTTACCCAGTTTCCCCTCGTGGTGACATTTGCAAAACCAGAGTACGGACTCACAACCAAAGTGCGGGCATCGATCCAGTCCAGTGATCGGATTCCACCTCCCCAGTCTGACGTACTCCCTGGGGGGTGCGGGGGGGGGAGGGGCGGGTGTGGGTGCCTTCCGTTCTATCCGTCACCATAAAGATACCCAATTTCATCACCAGGGCTATATGCTATCCTAATGCCTACAAACATATGCCTTGTCTGTTTCTAGAAGTATGAACATGACGGCGGGTTCAAAGGCAAACCTTTGAAAAGCCAAGATGACAAGGCTTCTTTCCTCGATCATTAAGATAGGCTGCAAACATTTTCCAGATTATCCCGGGGTATCACGCGAGGGGGGGAGAAAACCGCAGAGCAGGTTCTGCCAACAAGACCCAAGTCTCCTACCTTGTCCTTTTTATCCTGTCGCGCGTACGGAAAACACGGGATCACGGCGGTCACCCTGGATGACGATGCGATCTTGCAGGCATTGATCATGATGAGGAGCTCCATCAGGTTGTCGTTGATTTCCCCACAGCCACTCTGGATGATGTAGACATCTTCGCCCCTCACGCTTTCACCGATCTCAACACTACGAAAAGAAAAGGGCCATCCGCTGACGGTACGTCTGCGTCCTGGAGGCCCCCTGGAGCCCCACGGGGGGGGGGTGGGGGTGGTGAGGATTCACCATACAGCGGTGCTTGGGGCTATGACTTCCCACGAGCAAAACGGGCGAAGGGAAAAGGTGCGAGGAGCAACCTCTTTGGGCGACCAGGTGCAAGCTTCTAAGAGTCACCCTGCGGTCGAGTGGCACGGGTTGGGCTTCATTCCCCAGCCACGTGCTGTGACAGTATGTCCTAAGTGCTGTCCACAAGGGAAGCTCATTGGTGCCCAGGCTCTTACTGGCGGGCTGGTCACCTGGGCTCCATCTGCCTGGCACGGACCAAAATCCCAGACCTCCAGGGGTTCCCCCTTAACCACACCATACGGTTAGGTAGAGCAAGCCTTTCAAACACAAGGTTCCCAAAGGCCAGCTGAGGACTACCTCGCAAGCTGAACTTTTTCATATAGGAGGGGACCTTATATGCTCCTCAGAAATGTCTCAGTCCCGCTATATTAACTTCTTTCTGCTAAACAGCATACTGAGTTTTACTTTTATTAAAGTCACATACACACACTGCTTAAAAAATTCTAGTCAGTCTGTAAACCTTGTAACAAACATTTCAGAGGCAACCAATTCCAACTTTTGCTATGGTTCTCAGGTATTTATCTTCAAGTCTCCAACTGGTACGTTTCTATTGCTTCTTTTTGAGTTTTCATTTTAGGCACCAAGTGCTGACTTCTTGCTATGAACTTAGGACATAACTACCCCCACACCACGCCCTCCATCTCCCGCATCCCCTGCAGCCTTCTGGTCTCCCACCATCCCAACATAGATCAATCTTCTAACCAAACAGGACGGCCACTTTTAACTGTATGTGCTATTCAGAGCTGAGCCATAAAGCAAACTTAAATCCAAGATTAGATTTCCCTCTTACACATAACTTTTGGTGATTTGTTTTCCCCGGAGTATATTATCCTAACTTTTCACCTGCTAAGTTTTCTAAGCAGTGAATACAAATTCCAGCCTAAACACTGGGCTGACAATCTACATTGCCACCAAGTGTGATCACCAGCTCACTGGCCTGCCCGTGTCGCTGGCTAACTAACCTGGGTTCTCCTTCTGCCTCTGCACAGGTGCCCCCTGGGGAATCCCACCGCCCCTCCCCCGCACTCAATTTCCCACTTTCTGTATTCTCCTTCTTGCTGTACTTCTTTGTTTTGCTGGTTGGCATCCTCCAGTAGCTTCTGAAGAAAGAGTACAGAAAGAGGAGCTTCAAAAGTCTTTGAAAATGGCACGCTGGAAAATTTCTGTGTTTTGGGCAGAGAATGCCGTGTGTTCAACATGGGAGCAAGCCAGCCCATCCCTGGCCATGTGCCTTCCAGGGGAAGATAAGCAAAATAATGCTGTGTGCTGGGGCAGGTCCTTCCCAGAGTATGACCAAGAACCAAGGAGACCTTCAGCTCTGCTACAACGTTGTTCCGACTGATATATTAGGAACAACTGGAGCGTAGTATGAATTCTGCATTTGCTTCCATACCACCTTTCATCCTGAGATAAGAATGCAGAAAACTGCACTGCACCCAGCTGAATGGAGCCACGTAGAAATACTTGGCACATGGGCACACACTTCCCACCAGCACCACAGCCACACCCATCCACATCTGGTATCACCGTTTTCCACACAACTTCAGATCACCCTCCCTCCATCGCCTCACAAGAACCCAAAAGCTACAGTCCTTCCAAGACCCACTTCCCACAAGGAAGCTGTAGGTCTTTTTCAATGGAAAGTGCCATACTGGGGCGCCTGGGTGGCTCAGTTGATTAAGCGACTGCCTTCGGCTCAGGTCATGATCTCAGGATCCTGGGATCGAGCCCCGCATCGGGCTCCCTGCTCGGCAGGGAAGCCTGCTTCTCCCTCTCCCACTCCCCCTGCTTGTGTTCCCTCTCTCGCTGTCTCTCTCTCTGTCAAGTAAATAAAATCTTAAAAAAAAAAAAAAGTGCCATACTTACTACAGTGTTTATGTTATATTTTTTAAGGATTTATTTATTTGAGAGAGAGAGAAAACGAGCAGGGGGGAGGGACAGAGGGAGAGGGAGAGGGAGAAGCAGACTCTCTGCTGAGCACAGGAGCCCGATGTGAGGCTCGATCCCAGGACCCTGGGATCATGACCTAAGCCAAAGGCAGATGCTTAACGGACTGAGGCACCCAGGCGCCCCACTATTTTTTTAAACCTGTAATAATACGTGTAGTGTTTTACCATTTCTACTATATTCCCATCTTTTTAAAATAAGTTACTGAAGAAGTCTGAGTGCTGTGCCCCCAACCCCAGTTTTCCCATACACCCTATGCTTTTTATTGTATGATTTTGCAAAGCATGAGGATTGTTAGGAAAGCATATGTCACATTACAGTAAGACAGACTATAAATGGGCTCACCCTAAAAAGAAATATAATGAATCTTATTTTAAAATTACAAGATAGGCACATAAATAATTACCCTTATCTCTTCTACTATCAGAAGCCAATTATACCCAATGATACTGTTTTATCAACAGAGCCAATTATTTCTAGAACAACTTTAAAATGAGTCGACATTTTGGATACTATGCAGTAGTATGCCGAATTACCAGAAGCTTCTAACCAACTTCAACTAGAATTAGAACACAAAAATGAAGTTTTTCAAGGCGAACTGATCTGAAAATGAGTTTTGGTAACGGTGGGTCATATTTTTCTATGTTCTCTGTTATGAATGGAAGGAGTACGATGCCACCCTCAGGATGAGACAGACAGAATTCTATATGTTCCCTCCTATTTTGAGTTCTAAGGAGCTAAACGTAATTCCCTTGGGAACAACTGTGGAATAAAGTCAACCTGGAAATCTCAGTATTATACAGCAATCTGCAACCAACAAGCTGAGAACGGTCCCCACAAAGAGGTCTATGTCCTAAGCCCCAGAACGTCTGAGTATGTTAGTTACATGACAAAGGGGAAAACAAGTGGGCAGACAGAATTAAGGTTATTGATCAGCTGACCTTAAAATGGGGAGACTTCCCTGGATTAGTCAAGTTGGCCCGATGCAATCACAAGGGTCCTTAAAATGGGCGAGGAAGACAGAAAAGGGCAGAGAAAGAGATATGAGGTCTGAAGCAGGGTCGGGGAGGTGCTACCTTGTTGGCTTTGAAGCTGGAAGAAGAGACCACGGACTGCAGGCAGCTTCTCCAAGCCAAGAAAAGCCAGGGAATGGCTTCTCCCCTAGGGCCTCCAGAAAGGAATGCACTAACCCTCCACAGACTTCTAACAGACCCAGCTGAGATGCAGCAGTACCATGGAGGACAGGGGCCTGCCAAGCCGGCACTATTCACTATCTGGCCTGTTACAGAGAAATTTGCCAGCCTCTGGTGTTATGACTGTTTATCCCCCAAGACCTGCTTCTTTGGCCTATTTTTCTTCAGGAACTTCAGTCTCCCTATGATTAGCAGTCCAGCAGAGGATGGAAAAGTCCTATCACCATGGCAACTTTCCTCCCCAAAGCTATTCCTGCTTCTACTCATAAAGATGATCACGACTGATCTTTCTTGTAGGGTCTCTTAAAAATTGTGGCCAGAAGGCAGCATCCTTTTGCTGTTCAGATGGAGAATCTCCACAGATCCCAAAATAAGGCAGATGAGTTTGTGTGACCCAACAATGAACGGCTGTGGTAATTAAAAGATGGCTGCAGACACTTTAAAACTTTTCCCATCAAGAACTGGAGTCTAGGGGCACCTGGGTGGCTCAGCTGGTTAAGCATCTGCCTTTAGCTCAGGTCACGATCCCAGGGTCCTGGGATGGAGTCCCACATCAGGCTCCCCGCTCAGCGCGGAGCCTGCCTCTCCCTCTGCTCCTGCCCGCTTCTCGCACTCTCTCTCTCTCTTCAAGTAAATACATAAAATCAAAAAAAAAAAAAAAAAAAAAAAAAAAGTAGTAGCAGTAGTGGAGTCTAGGGGCACCCAGGTGACTCGTCTGGTTAAGCAGGTTAAGCATCCGACTCTTGGTTCCGGCTCAGATCATGATCTCAGGGTCATGAGATCGAGCCCCATTGTCGGGCTCCACACCCAGTAAGGAGTCTGCTTTAGATTTTCTCTCTCTCCTTCTGCCTCTGCCCTTCCCTTGCTTGCTGGGAAGCAAGCTTTCTAAAATAAATAAATTAAAAAAAAAAAAGTGGAGTCTACGCTCCCCTTCCCTTGGATTTGGGAGGGTTCTGCTTGACAATGGAAGTGACAATGCACCAACTTCTTCAGGGTCCAGACCTCACCAGACTGGCAACTTCCACTTCCTGTCTTCCATGCTATAAGGAAGCTCAAGCAGCCCCATGGAGAGGTACTGAGGTTCCTGACCATGCTGCCAGGCAAAAGCTAGCACCGACTTACCAGCCACGTGAGCAAGCCATCTAAGAAGCAGACCCTCCAGCCCCAGTTAACTGTCCCAGATGCCATCACACAGGGCACTGCCAAACCGTAGGTTTGTGAGTCAAACAATTGCTGTTTTAAGCTGTTAAATTCTGGGGTGATTTGTTACACAACAGAAAACCAAAACTTTGGGTCTTTCAGTACACCTAACCACTCTGTGGGCAGGTTAACTGACCAGAATAAAATGTTACAACAGACTTTCAGACACCTTCATGGTGGGACTTCAGTGGTCTATAGTGAAGCTGGTGCAGACATCCCTGTGCGTATCTAAAATGATTCACAGGGGCGCCTGAGTGGCTCAGCTTATGATCTCAGGGTCCTGGGATGGAGTCCTGTGTCAGGCTCCACACTGAGAGGTGAGTCTGCTTGTCCCTCTCCCCCTCCCCCCACTCGTGCTCACTCATGCTCCCTCTCTCTCTCAAATGAATAAATAAAATCCTTAAAAACCAACAAAATAAATCAGTAAAATGATTCAGAGATGGAAGGGAAAATCAGGAGGCCCTGTGTCTGATTGAGTGGTGTTTTAAAAGTGGGGAATGAGGGCGCCTGGGTGGCTCAGTTGGTTGGGCGACTACCTTCGGCTCAGGTCATGATCCTGGAGTCCCGGGATCGAGTCCCGCATCGGGCTTCCTGCTCAGCAGGGAGTCTGCTTCTCCCTCTGACCCTCTTCCCTCTCATGCTTTCTATCTCTCATTCTCTCTCTCTGAAATAAATAAAATCTTTAAAAATAAATAAATAAATAAAAGTGGGGAATGAGGGGACGCCTGGGTGGCTCAGTTGGTTAAGTGACTGCCTTCGGCTCAGGTCATGATCCCGGAGTCCCTGGATCGAGTCCCGCATCGGGCTCCCTGCTCAGCAAGGAGTCTGCTTCTCCCTCTGACCCTCCCCCCTCTCATGTGCTCTCTCTCTCTCTCTCTCTCAAATAAATAAAATCTTTAAAAAAATAAAATAAAATAAAATAAAATAAGTGGGGAATGAGGGACACCTGGGTGGCTCAGTCAGTTAA
This sequence comes from Callorhinus ursinus, assembly GCF_003265705.2. Taxonomy (NCBI): domain Eukaryota; kingdom Metazoa; phylum Chordata; class Mammalia; order Carnivora; family Otariidae; genus Callorhinus; species Callorhinus ursinus. The sequence continues at coordinate 34,693,077 of NW_027397078.1, forward strand.
GTGTCTACCTTTGGCTCAGGTCATGATTTTGGGGTCCTGGGATCAAGCCCCGCATCGGGCTCCCTGCTCAGTGGGGAGTCTGCTTCTCCCTCTCCCACTTCCCCTGCTTGTGCTTGTGCTCTCTCAAATAAATAAAATCTTATTTTATTTTATTTTTTTTTAAGATTTTATTTATTTGAGAGAGAGAGAGAATGAGAGAGAGCACGAGAGGGAAGAGGGTCAGAGGGAGAAGCAGACTCCCCGCCGAGCAGGAAGCACGATGCGGGACTCGATCCCGGGACTCCGGGATCATGACCTGAGCCGAAGGCAGTCGCTTAACCAACTGAGCCACCCAGGCGCCCCTCAAATAAATAAAATCTTAAAAAAAAAAAATGGGTAACGAGGGGGGAGGGGCGCCTGGCCGGCTCAGTTGGAGAAGCATGCTACTCTTGATCTCGGGGTTCTTAGTTTGAGCCCCACATTGGGTATAGAGATTACTGAAAAATCCAAACATTAAAAAAAAAAAAAAGGTAATGGAAGGAGTGATGACCAGGAGACATCAAAGCAGATTTCTGGTTCTGGTTCTGGCTCAGGGGAGAGGTTCAGGAAGGGGCCTCTTACATGAACTAAATCAATTTTCTCTTCCTTTTACCCCGTTTCTCATCTCTAGGACCACACAGTACAAATCAGATCGTAAGTACAATACATAGTACAGAGAGGATGGCTTGTAAAAATCACCCTCTGGACCTAGACAGTTCATGGGAAATAAAAGTCAGGAAGCTAACCTGCTTTATTCTAAGTAATAAAAACATATAATGTTGGGGCGCCTGGCTGGCTCAGTCGGGGGGCATGTGAGTCTTGATCGTTGAGTTCAAGCCCTTCCGAGGGTGCAGAGATTACTTAAAAAACAAAAACAGGGGTGCCCAGGTGGCTCAGTCAGTTAAGCATCCGACCCTTAATTTCGGCTCAGGTCATGATCTCAGGGTCCTGGGACTGAGCCCCGCATTGGGCTCTGGGCTCAGCTCTCAGCTCCGAGTCGGCTTGAGATTCTTTCTCCCTCTGCCCCTCCCCCCGATCACGTGAGCTCTCGAGCACGCTCTAAGCTCCCTCGAAATACATAATATCTTTGAAGAGTGAATTGTTAAAAAAAAATTAAAAACAAAAACAAAAACAAAATAAAAAAACACAATGTAACTATGCAAGCAATTCCCAGACTTCATTTGAGCAGAAATCCAATGACTTCGCAAAGGACTTCTGAGCTAGATTAACTATGCTCCAGCAGTAAAGGATGGCGCTGCACGGGGAGAACATGGAAGGGCAACGTATTTGCTTTCAAATCCACTTCACCCAGAATTTCTCCTCTATTTACACGACGCCACTTCCTGAACAGAAACCATTATCCCACTCTTCTTAACAGCTACTCAAACTTGACTAGGACTGGCAAGATATTACAGCATTCGAACCTAGCTACACTATCCTTTTCCAGAGCCCTCCACCATGCCTCCAGACTTCTGTATTAAACCCTGCAAAGCGGAAACGTCTGGCTCAAGGACTCCTGGCAGGTATTGCACCTATTACTCCTTCACAAACGTTTCTTCACTTACATTAGCAACAGGGGTACGTATGCATGCTGATTTCCCCCCCTGGAAGAAGGGCTTCACAGATCCTATAAAGCTGACTCAACAATCGTCCCCATATGTATGAATCTAACTCCTCAGTATCTAAGAAATTTTTTTGACTAATCCAAAAGTCATCGAGGTTTTCTTCTACAAAGGTTTGGTTCTAGGCTTTACATTTAAGTCTACGATCCATTTCAAGTTCAGTTTTGAAACGGTGGGAAGTCTATCTGGTTTTTGTTGCCGTTTTGGCAGCTCACACCGTTTCTTCTAGCACCACTTGTTGAAAGTGTTGGTTGCTTTGGACTTGTGCCAGATACAGAAATGATCAGTAACTGCGTAGAGTGCTGGACACTTACGGGAGAGAGCTAAAAAGGAGACCCACTTGAAACTGGTCAAAGAGCTTTGCGGACTCGGGCAGGTGGAAAACGGAGTCCTGTCTCGTGTCGGGGGGAGGGGGCGCCGGCTTGACCTAACGGAACCGAGATGACCACGGCTCCCGGACCTGAGACACGGGCGGCAGTTACGCCGAGCCCGGGCCTTGAGGCAGAAAAATGAGAGGAAGCCCACGGGAACCAGCACGTGCGCTCTGGTGCTCTCGCGCTCTTTAAACCCTCCGCACAAACACCCCCTTCTGCTCAACCCAGAGGTCCGCGCCCAGGCTGCTGGGGAGTCATCTGCCAGCTTTGAAAACGCAGATTTCCACCCCCCCCCACCCCGCCCTGCCCGCGGGATCCGAAGCTCCGGGGCAGGGAGGGGAAGCAGCTTTCTAAACGACCCCAGGTGAATGCAGTGCGCTGCCGGGGCTGGGGACGTGGGCGGAGACGTCCCTCGCACGCCCGGGGTTTGGGACCAGCCTGGAGGGGACGGGGAAACCGGACGAGCACAGCCAGGGGCGTCCCTCGCCGCGTGCCCGGCACCGAGGCGGTTCCCGCCGGCCTGCGCCCACCTCTCCTCGACGCTGTGACCGCCCCGAGGTCGCCCTTCCGGGCCAGGGGCCGCCCTCCTCCGCGTCTCCCGGGCGCCGCAGCGGTGGCGCGGAGGCCGCGTCGTGGCCGTCCCGCCCCGGAAGGGGGAGCGGGCGGCCGCGGAGTGGTCCCGGGCGGGCGACGGTCCCCGCCCGGCCCCCAGCCGCGCGCCCAGCGCCCTTCCCGGCCCGGCCCGGCCCGGCCGCCGGCGCGGCCCCCACCTGGTCTCCTGGTTGCTGAACTTCTTAGTGACCACCTTGCCCAGCTCCAGGCCCAGCCGGTCGGCCACGCGCTGGGACAGGTCCTGGTGCGAGCTGCCGCTGAAGAGCACGATGTTGGGCATGGCGGAGGCGGCGGTGGCACCGGAGGCTGCGACGCGAGCGGGAAAGCGCGGCTGTCGACCAAAGGAGGAGCGGAGTGGAAGGGAGCTGAGGGGGCGGAGTCGGGGCGGGGCTCGAGGGGGCGGGGATGGGTGGAGCTGGAGGGGGCGGAGGAGCGGGAAAGCGCCGCGGCGGGACCGGGAGGAGGAGGAGCTGGAGGGGGCGGAGCTGGGGGAGGAGGGGCTGAAGAGGGAGAGCTCTGGGCCCCATTCTTGACCTTTCTGCCCTGCCTGGAGAGGGAGGGCCAATGGACCAGCCTCACTGGGCACCGAGGGAGGTGCAGGAAGAGGCGACGGACGTGTCTAGCAACCAGGAGCTGCCCCCCCCCCCACTCCGGAATACCCTCAAACCCACCGCAGACGACTGGTGTGCATCTACAAGGGTCTCTCAAACTGTGGCCCGCGGGCCAGATCCACAGCGCTGCCTTTTTGTACCGGAGACCTAAGCACTGTTTTTACACATGAACATTTGCAATCTATGTGATCATAGCTGTACTACGTTCGCAACCCAATTAAGAAAAATAGTATCCCCTTCAAAAAAAAAAAAAAAACCCACAACCCTTTCCTCTCATTAGTAGGTGTGTACTGCAAAAAGTTGTACTAAATTATTATGTTTTGTCAATAAAAATATTGTGAAAATTTGTTTTCTCTCGTTATGTAAGTACCCACATAATAACCTCTCCATTTTGCTTTGTGGCTCACAAAGCCTAAATTATTTACTATCTAGTCCTTAGCTAAAATTCGCTGGTGCCTGAACTACAGAATGGCCCTGTGTCCTTGAAAAAGCCACAATGCCGGTGGCCATCTGAGCCCTGAGCACAGATCGAGGGACAAGGTTGCTCTCCATGGTGATGGTGAACTGGATCAAACCAAGGCCCCTCCAGATTCCTCATTTTTAGGTAGTCATCAGGCCAGTTTTGCAAACTTCTTGCCTGTTGAGTTCTCAAAGGCCTGACCCCGGGAACCTCACCCCCAGCGCCCCCACTCCCACCAGGTGGTCCCGCGCCACCCCCCCCTCCCCCACAGCTCTCCATAGCCCTGGAGCCGACTGCCTTCCCCTCTCTCCCTGCAGACCAGAGCAAAAAAGATTTTCTCAAGCAAATGCAGTCCTGGAGCCAACCCCTGGGCACAAATCAAATGTAGGGGAAAGGAATGTATTATGTGGCAACGGAGGACCCGCATGTTAGTGATACGGGCCAATTTAATGCTTCTCAATGGCAACAGATTAAACAGGTCAGATAAATGGCTGGGTTTTACCTAACGTTGCCAAGAATTGGTCCTCCATCCACACAGAAGGCTACTTGCAGGCGGGTTGTAGCCCACTGTAAACTGACTTCCTATTATTGGGATTTGGGGGATTCCTGGGATTATTCATGTAAATTGGGATTTTTCATCTGCACCCATGTACTTTTCAAATTTGATTACCTAGCACATCAAGTGTTTCTTGAAACTCCTCAATCGGTCTGCTTACCAAAAAGCTGTCCAAAAGCACCAATTCTGGCAGCATTTCTGCCCCTTTTTCATTCTTCCTGGAGACGTGTATGTGCTCTATTATTAAAAAAGAAAAAAAAAACCCAACCCTACTTGCAATGATTTATTATCTATGTGTTTTACAGTTAATTACCATAGCAATGAGATTTATACTGATACTCAACCATATGTCTAAAATTTTTATTGAATGAGTCTGCTAATGTAATTATTTTTAAACTCTCCTAATAAAATTTTCTACTAACAACATTACTGTAATTTTTATGTCCTTAAAATTTTTCTCATAGACAAGCTATATACATGTTCTTTTCTGGGGGAAAGTGGTTTCTTGTTAGCATGGCAGGGCCATGGTTCTTCGCTAACAAAACTGATGGACTCTGTCATACAGTAGAAGTTAAAGCCCCTGGTCTCTGAGAATGTTAATGGTTGGGGATTTGGAAGCTAGGGTTGAATCCTCACAAACCATGACTTCCATACTACCAGGGAGAAGCAAGCTCTAGGTGGGGGCAACTGAGAAAATGGTTGTTGGCTCAACCCTTTGATGAATTACTAGGCTTGAATGCTGAGGGTAAACAAGGAGAAATGTACCACTGGGATCATCTAAAATCATCATGAGTAGCAGACTGCCCAGAAAGCTGTCACTGGTAAATGTGCAGGCTTTAAAGAACAGTTGTAGGTGATTTCATTTAAGTGCAAACACTTTCTCTCTGAAGCCCTTTATCTTTGACCCAGAGGACCCAGGTTGTTCTGACAAGATCTTGGTCTAGAGCAGGTTTCGCAACCTTGCCACTATTGACATTTGGGCTAGGTAATTCCTTGCAATGGTGCTGTCCTGTTCATCGGAGGATGTTTAGCAACATCCCTGGCCTCTACCCACTAGATGCCAATAGCACTTCCCACCAGTTGTGACAACTGAGTCTCTGCAGACATCGCCAAATGTCCCCCAAGGAGTAAAATCATGCCAGCTTGAGAACCACTTGTCTGAACGAACCCCTGTCCCTTTCCTCCACATGGACCTTTCCTCAGGGCTCTTTGGGCTTCCTCACAGAATGGCTGCAGGGTTCCAAGAAGGAGTGTTCCAAGAAGATAAGTCTCAATGAGCAAATATTTATCGAGCCTCTGGTATTATCAAATTTGCCAATGTCCCATTGGTCAAAGCAAGTTATGTGGCAAAACCAGCATCGGTATGGTATGGGACCACATACGGGCGTCAATACTAGGTCTGCTAGTCCACCAATGGTCTACCACAGTGTACTTCTTGGACAGAATGTGGAGTTGAGAGAGCCTCCAGGAAAATGGAACACACGTACAAAGATTCAAGACTCAGGATGAATTGAACATATGCCATACATATACGTGATCTCAGAATTTGGACATATTGTAAAATATTCATTATTTGAAGATAAAATGTTAGGGGAGAAAATAAGATATTTCCATTGTTGGCTTCTACCTTCACTGACTCATCAATAGGGCTAATATGAGAAAACACTGATTTGAGTTCATGAACAGTTTCTCATCGTGTATTCCCCACATCATTTAGCCAAGATCTTTGTATATAGTTAGAGCCCTCAATATTTGCAGAATGAATTTATTCCCAACTATCCTAGGGCTAAGAAATGGAAGAAATGGCCCAAAGTTACATGGCTAATAAAAGGCAGCAAAGGAATCAGAATGCAGGCCTTTGAACTCAGTCCTTTTCTCTCCAGAACGGTGCTGTCCAAAAGAAGTATAACGCAAGCCACATACAAACTTTACATTTTTTGTAGCCATATTTAAAAAGAGTAAAAAGAAACCAGTGATGTTATTTTAATGACACACTTTATTTAACCTAATATGTCCCAAATGTTATCACTCCTACATGTAATCAATATAAAAAAAAATAATGAGATGTTTTGCATTCTTTTTTTGCTCATATGAAGTCTTTGAAATCCAGTGTATACTTTTCACCTACAGCATGTCTCAATTTGGACTCACTGTATTTCAAGGGCTCAACAGCCACATGTGGCTAGCAGTTGCTATAAGAGCAAGGAGTTCCAGAACACTGGTTCTTAAGAGCAGTGCCAAGACACCCTGATGCATCCATTCTATTGGGTGTTTTTCTTAGGAGTGTGGCAAATAATTTCTAACTGATTATAAACTGCTAGAGTTTATAAATAATTTACTTTAAAATGCAAGTTAAAATAAATACGTTTATTAGTGACATTTTCACTCATCAAGTTTTTTTCTGATTTTTATTTCTATATCATTTCCTTTTATTTTCTATCATTTAAAGAAAAAAAATTTTAATAGAGAAGAGTGGAATTAACATCCATAAACCTATCACCTAGATTTAGCAGCTATCAAAATTTTGCCAGATTTGGTGTGCCTGGGTAGCTCAGTCAGTTAAGCTCCCGACTCTTGATTTCAGCTCAGGTCATGATCTCAGGGTGGCGAGATCGAGCCTCTTGTGGAGCCCTGTATCAACCCCCACATCGACCCCCACATGGATCCCACCCCCCACCATATCCAGCCCCACTCAGTGGGCTCAGTGGGGAGTCTGCTTCCCCTCCCCCCTCCCCCGCTGCCCCTCTCCCCACTTGCATTCTCTCTCTCTTAAATAAATGAAATGAATCCAAAAAAAATTGCCATATTTGCCTCATCTGTTTTGTCTGACTAAATTACAGTCATTGTATATTCACCTCTAAGTTTTTTTTAAGATTTTATTTATTTATTTGAGAGCGAGAGAATGAGAGATAGAGAGCACGAGAGGGAAGAGGGTCAGAGGGAGAAGCAGACTCCCTGCTGAGCAGGGAGCCCGACGTGGGACTCGATCCCGGGACTCCGGGATCATGACCCGAGCCGAAGGCAGTTGCCTAACCAACTGAGCCACCCAGGCGCCCACCTCTAAATTCTTTAGTCTGTGTCTATAAAAAGATAAAGATATCACACCATATATAAAAAGTAACTCAAGATGGACCAAAGCCCTAAATGTAAGAGCTATAGCTGTGAAATTCTCAGAAGAAAACGTAACTCTTCATGACCTTGGGTTAGGCAACGATCTCTTTAATATGACACCAAAAGCACAAGCAACAGGAACAACATAAATAGATAAACTAGAAATCAAACTTTTAAACTTTTGTGTTTCAAAGGATACCATCAAGAAAGTAAGGACAACCCAAAGCATGGGAGAAAATGTTTGCAACTGATCTGATGAGGGAACTATATCTAGAATGTATAAAAAATGGCCACAACCCAATGAAAGACAAATAATTTATAAAATGGGCAAAGGAATCTGCACAAGGATGTTTATAGCATCTTTATACATAATTGCCAAAAACTCTAAGCAACCAAGATGTCCTTCAGTAGGTGAATGGATAAACTGTGATACATCCAGACAATGGAATATTATTCAGTGCTGAGACAAAATGTGTTATCAAGCCATAAAAAGACACACAGGAACCTCAAATGTATATTACTAAGTAAAAGAAGCCGATCTGGAAAGGCTACATAGTGTATGATTCCAACTACGCGGATGTTCTGGAAAAGGCAAGACTAAGGAAACAGTAAAAAAAAAAAAAAAAAAAACAAAAACCAGGGGGGAGGGGGGGGGGGGGGGGGGGATAAAGAGACGAAGCACAGGGGATTTTCAGCACAGTGAAATTACCCTGTATGATGCTACCCAGAGGACCCAGGTTGTTCTGACAAGATCTTGCTCTAGAGCAGGTTTCACAACCTTGCTGGATGGTGGTGGATACATGTTGGATACATGTTGTTACACATTTATCCGAACCCGTAGAAGGTGCACCACAAGTGAACCCTAACTTAAACTATGGATCTGGGTTGATAAGAATGTGTCATTGTTGGTTCATCATTTGTAACAAATGTGGTACAGGGTGGTGATGGTCAGGGAAGCTGTGCCGTGTGTGCAGGCAGGGGGTATAGGGATGGGAACTCTCTGTACTTTCCACTCGATTTTGCTGTGAGCCCAAAACTGCTCTTTTTTTTTTTTTAAGATTTTATTTATATATTTGACAGAGAGAGAGACAGCGAGAGAGGGAACACAAGCAGGGGCGTGGGAGAGGGAGAAGCAGGCCTCCCGCCGAGCAGGGCGCCCGATGCGGGGCTCGATCCCAGGACCCTGGGACCATGACCTGAGCCGAAGGCAGACGCTTAACGACTGAGCCACCCAGGCGCCCCCCCAAAACTGCTCTTTAAAAAACAAAACACCAACAAAGTACATTTAGAAATAAAAAAAAGAAAAGAAGCAAAGAATCTGAATAGTTATTTCTCCACAGAAGATATACAAAGGGCTAACAAACACATGAAAAGATGATTGATCAGCATCATTAGCCATCGGGGGAAAAGCACATGAAAACCACAGTGAGATACCACTCCATATCCACTCGGATATCCATAATCAAAAAGACAGGTAAGACAAATGTTGGTGAGAATGTGGAGAAATTAGAACCCTCATTCACTGCTGGTGGGAATTGAAAATGGTGCCACTGCTTTGGAAAATAGTCTGGCAGTTCCTCAAACAGTTAAACACAGAATTACCATATGACCCCACAATTTCACTCTTAGGTGTATAGCCAAAAATTGAAACCAGGTGCTCAAACAGTTGACATGAATGTTCATAGCAGTACTATTCACAACAGTCAAAAGATAAAAACAACCCAGATGTCCATGAACTGATGAGTAGCCGAACAAAATGTGACGCCTCTACACAATGGAATATCATTCAGCCCTAAAAAGGAAGGAAATTCTGATACATGCTATGACATGGGTGAACCTTAAAAATAGTACGCTAAGTGAAAGAAGCCAGTTACCACAGAGGACCACATATTGCTTGATTTCATGTTCAGAATAGGCTAGTCTATAGACAGAAAGTAAATGAGGTGTCGCCAGGGGCTGGGGGCTGGGGGCACTAGCAGGTGATGGTTAAGGGGTATGGGGTTTCTTTTGGGGGTAATGAAAATATTCTAAAATTCTAAAATGGATTGTAGAGATGGATGCACAACTCTGTGAATATACTAAGAGCCATTGAATTTTGCACTTTATTTTTTTTTAAAGATTTTATTTATTTATTTGAGAGAGAGAGAGAGAATGAGAGATAGAAAGCACGAGAGGGAAGAGGGTCAGAGGGAGAAGCAGACTCCCTGCTGAGCAGGGAGCCCGATGTGGGACTCGATCCCGGGACTCCAGGATCATGACCTGAGCCGAAGGCAGTGGCTTAACCAACTGAGCCACCCAGGCGCCCGAATTTTGCACTTTAAATGGGCAAATTGAATGGTACATAAATTATAGGACATTTTTCTTCACGATTCCAACACCACGATCACATCTAACATATTAACATGTCATTGTCCTGGGCGCCTGGGTGGCTCAGTTGGTTAAGCGACTGCCTTTGGCTCAGGTCATGATCCTGGAGTCCCGGGATCGAGTCCCACATCGGGCTCCCTGCTCAGCGGAGAGTCTGCTTCTCCCTCCGACCCTCTTCCCTCTCATGCTCTCTATCTCTCATTCTCTCTCTCAAATAAATAAAATCTTTAAAAAAAAAAAATGTCATTGTCCTGCTATCAGTGATACTGAAGCCGATCACTGGTTTAAGGTGGTGACGGCCTGAGTTCTCCACAATAAGGCTTTCTACCCTGCAAAATGCTAGTTTTCCAGTTCTATCATTCCTTCCTGTCTACAAACACTAGCTGGAATTCCAAAGAAGAGCTTAAAAAACAAAAAAAAACAAAAACAGAAGAGCTTCCCTTCATCTTCTGGGGCTCCTTGGTTACCCCAAAATAGAGTTCGTACAGGAATTGCAAGACAAAAGTTTCATTTTCTTCCCTTTAATTAAAATCAATCTTCAGAGAAAGGAGTTTGGTGTCTAAATGCTACCTAGCACTAAAAGGGACCAGAGATCCTTGTGGATTTGGTAGATCCAAGGTCTGCGGCAGGGAAGGGACAATGTAAGCCAGGACATCCTGCCTCAGCTATGTCAAAGACAAGGAGGAGTATGTCCAGAGGATAAAGAAACCAGCTTGAAGGAGTTGCTACTGATCAAAGGTAGGACAGTGTGAAGAGCAATAATTCGTGGAATGACAATTGCCTGAAATGTACCAAATATCTTAAAATCAATGAGTCTACAATGACACTCAATTAAATGAGAACCAGAACAAAACAAAGAGAAGTAAACCTTACGTGAACCCAATGAAGATGAATATTAGATAAGTCCTTTCCATGAAAATTGGCCATTAAAGAGTAAGCTTTCTTGAGAGGCAAAGTGCAGCTGGAATTAACTGATTTCTTGGGTAATTACATATCATCTGATGCTTTCCATGTAGGTCAGATCAGTCACTTCTGGAAATTAGATCAAAGATAAAGGCTCTGGTGCCCTCAGTGGGTTTAAGAGAGCTAGATACAGCATACATAATTCAATCAGAGGAGTCAAAGGCATGGAATTCCCAACCAGGGTGTGCAGATAGGAATATGAGGAGGTTTTACAGCAGTGGAGCTAGAAGCTTTTTCAATGGATACACCATTCGCATTGTTGTGAGAAGGTGGGGTAATGTTCTGATGAGAGAAGCAACAGGGTCAGTTAAACTGAGCTTCATTTTAGCATGAGCCAAACTGACAGAGTAGAGGGTCTAAATTAAGTAGGGACCAATAAGAGCAAGCTGCTGCAGATCCTTTCTAGAATAAGGTAGCCATTGAGAGAAGGAATAATGATATTAGACCTGTATATAACACTTACTACATGGCAGACCTTCACAGCAACCCTATGTAATCAGTCCTATTACTCTCACCCCCATTTCACAGGTAGAGAAACTAAGGAACAGAGAGGTTAAGTAACTTACCCAAGGTCACACAGCTTCGTAGTGGAGCCAGGCAGCTTTACCTACTGCCTCTTCATTATGTAAGTGGGAGCAGTTGAAGAAGGCTGGCAATTTTGGATCAATGTGGTTTATAAAAAGAGTACTTCTTCCTTATGATAGTGTTTCCTGCTCCTAAATAATCCCAGTAACACAATTTTGATAAAGATTATCCCATCCACCCAACATTTTCTGGAATGTTGTTGGAATAACTCCAAGCATGATCCTGGGCTTTCTTATCTTCTTTGTTCTTTTTATAAGCTCTCCTTACCGTCATCGAGGCCCATGACTGAATCCCAATGACTTAACATACACATTTATATCTCCAGCTCCGATCTCTCTCGAGGGCTAGACTTGAACATCCAACTCTACAACAGGGTTCGGCAAGCTAAGGCCAAATCCTGTTCACAGCCTGTTTTGTAAATAAAGTGTTACACAATCACACACTTATCCATTGCCTCCGGCTGTCATTGTCTATGGCCACAAGAACAGAGTTGAGGAGGTGGGGCAGAAATCATGTGGCATTAGGGGTGCCTGCGTGGCTCAGTTGTTAAGCGTCTGCCTTCGGCTGGGGTCAGGGTCCTGGGATGGAGCCCCTCCTCGGGCTCCCTGCTCGGCGGGAGGCCTGCTTCTCCCTCTCCCACTCCCCCTGCTTGTGTTCCCTCTCTTGCTGTGTCTCTGTCAAATAAATAAAATCTTAAAAAAAAAAAATCATGCGGCTTTAAAGCCTCAATATTTACTGTTTGGTCCTTTACAGAAGAAGCCGGGCCTCTCCAATGAAAAGTCTTTTTTTTTTTTCCTCCAGCTTTACTGAGATAAAATTGACATGTAACTTATATACGTTTAAGGTGTACAAAGTGTTGACCTGATACACTTATGTATTGCAAAATGATGACTACCGTGGCATTAGCTAACTCCTCTATCATGTCACATTAATTACCATTTCTGTCTTGTGGTGAGAACAATTAAGATCTACTCTCTTAGCGACTTTCAAGTAGGTAAGACAGTATTATTAACTGTAATCACCATGCTGTAGATGAGCTCCCCAGAGCTGGTTAATCTTATAACTGGAAGTTTGTACCCTTTGACCAACACCTCCCCGTTTCCCCCACCCCACGGCCCCTGGTAACCACCACTCTGCTCTGTGTTGTTCTGAGTTTGGCTTATTTATTTTTGTTTAGTAATCCCTACACCCAACGTGGGGCTTGAACTCACAACCCTGAGATCAAGAGTTGCATGCTCCACTGACTGAGCCAGCCAAGCACTCCTTTGACTTTTTTAGATTCCATACAGTATTTGTTTTTCTCAATCTGGCTTATTGCACTTAGCACAATGCCCTCAAGGTCCATCCATGTTGTTGAAAACAGCAGGATTTCCTTCTTACTCGTGGCTGAATAATATTCCACTGTGTGTGCACACACAAGCACACACACATCTTTTTTCTTTCTTTCTTTCTTTTTTTTTTAAGATTTTGTTTATTTGAGAGAGAACAAGAGAGAGCGAGAGAGAGCGTGTGCATGAGCAGGGGGTAGGGGCAGAGGGAGAGGGAGAGGGAGAAGCAGACTCCCCCGCTGAGCAGGGAGCCGGATGTGGGGCCCGATCCCAGGACCCTGGGATCATGACCTGAGCCGAAGGCAGACACTTAACCATCTGAGCCACCCAGGCGCCCCACACATCTTTATTCATTCATCTGCTGATTTGATGCTTCTCCTCCTAACCACCCATTCTTCCCTCATTACATAGCACCACTAACCATCCAGTTGCTCGAGTCAAAAATATGTGAAGCATCCTTGATCCTGACCTTCCCCTTGCTTTTCATGTGCTGAGACTGTCCATTCTGTTTACAAAGTCTCGATCCAAGCCTGTTCACTTCTTTCCATGTCCATGGCCACCAGCCAGCCCCAGCATGGACCTCCTCCACAGTATTTTCATATCTTAGCCTCCTCCAGCCCCTTTCCACACAGAAATCAGAATGATTTTTTAAAATCAAAGCTAATTGTATTATGTCACCCACCTGCTTAAAACCCACCTACAGCTTCCGATGCTACTTAGAACAGGGCTGTGTCTAATCTGCCAGCTTCATGTGCCCTTCCCTCACTGACTTTCAGCTTCTCTAGTCTCCTGACTAAAACTCGTATAAGTCTTCTGGCCACAGGACCTTTGAATATGTGCCTTCCTCTCTCACAAAGCTCTTTCCACTGGCTCCTCCATCACAGGCTTGACTCCTTTGATCTCTTGGTCTCAGTTTATAAATGTAATTTCTTTAACCTCCCCTCAAACTACAGGTCTCCTTCCTCTCCCACCACCACCCCAGTTTCTCTTTTTCTCATTGCTCCCTGTGTGGGCTGCCATCATAGCATTTGTCCTAATCTGTAATTATCATCTTACTGCTTTTATGTGCACATCGCCTCTCTGTTCCATTAGTAACTAGACTGTAAGTAGCACAGAGTCAGAGATTGGGTCAGTCTTGGTCACAGCTTTGTCCTCAGAGTCCAGCACAGGGTTTGGCCAGAGAGTAAGTATTTTCAGCGTTGCCAGCTATAGGGTCCCTGCCACAAATACTCAAGTCTGCTGTAGCACAAAAGCAGCCACACGGGGAAGCCAATGCACACGGCTGTGTTTCAGTAGAACTTTATTTATGGGCACTGCAGTGTAACTGTCATTTTATTTAATGTGTCATGAAATATTATTCTTTTGGTTTTTTGTTTTTTTTTTTTTGCCTCCAACCACTTAAAACTGTAAAAACCATTCTTAGCTCAAAGGCTGTACAGAAGCATTTGGCCATAAGTAGTTTGCCAGCCCCTCATCTAGCACATTGCTTGGCAGATTCTCCCAATTTTTTTCTTTCCTTTCTTTTTTTGGAAATAGAGAAGACATGCAGGGAAGAACTTAAAAATGAGAAACGTTCTCCAAACAATACTCCTTAAATGTGCATTCAGAGAGGATGCAACGCATGGTTAGACACAAATGTGATTATTTTGCAATTGACATGATCCATATAGACCACAGCCAAAAGTCCCTTCATCGCTGGGCAGCTTCTGAAAGATCCAGTTCCCTCTGTGTTGTGCAGACATGGCCACTCTCGTAAATACTCCAGTGATGAAATAGGAATTAATATCAAGTGACCCCTAGAAACTTCTTAGAGAGATGACGAATAACTCAACAAAACATGTCTATCTGATCATTATATAATACGGGACACACACATACACACACACGCGTGCGCACACACATGCACACACACACACACACATACACCCCAAATCTTTCCAGTTTTACCATTGGCTTTTTGTCCCTCTGGATTCTGAATTGCCCCAACCTATTCTTCTCTTTCACCAGAACACGGAGACCCTTTTCCTTGGAGGAGCGGGTCTTGACCACGAGAACAGCACCCAAGTCAGCAATGCGCATGCTCTGTTGACTCTTGACACTGTTCTTTACACCGCCAGCGCCAGCCGTTCTCCCTCGGTTCCCACTGCCATTCAAGTCATCAGAACTGTGATGGTAAAACGATTTCTCTTTGTTCTCCTGCGCTAAAGCTCTTTTGTTCCTCAGGCTCAGAGGTGTCCGTTAAAAAGAGACTGTTTATGCCATATAATTAATTTAGCAAAGGTAGTGGGGAAGTGTTGAGATCAATGATTCCTCGTGTTTATTAAAAAAAACCCCTTTATTTTAAAAAAGTTTCTTTCTATAAAGAAAATGAATAATTTTTGAAAAAAAGAAAATGAGTAATTTTTGAAAACTTTTTTTTTTCCTCCAACATAGAGCTGTAAAGGGGGTGAAAGAGCTCAGAATGTACTTTTCTGAAGATTTATCATATATAAGAATCTGATTTACAAGCACAGCTTTTTAGCAAAAAAAAAAATGTTCCTTTTTCTGAATGCCAATTTACGACAACGATCTACATATCAGTTCTCAAAAGCATGATGTGATTTTCTTGATCTTTTAAAAGAAGAATAATGTGACCTTATTCAGGCTTGAAAAAGTCTCAGCTCAAGTGCCTTTGGGGAAAAAGCCAGGCTTAGTAAATTATTAACCCCACTGGCACTCCTTCAAGGTTACGCTCGCATAAGGAAGAGAAGGACCGTAGCCAAGATCAGGAATTTTAGTTCAAACACTCCTCTGGAATATTTAGACCTTTAAATTTCAGGTGCTTTAAATTCAGTCAATAGAATATATTTAATAAACACTCCTACTGGGTGAAATACAAAGCATTGGGTATAAATCATCTCAGTTTAATATAGAAAAAGGTTGCTCGTGAATTCCTTCATTAACGGAAACAAACCCCAGAGGGAGCACGAGTCCCTAGTATGCGCCACACTCCTTCACATACAGACGTTCAGTTCTCCCCACAACCCCGTGGGCTATGGAAAACTGAGGCTCAGAGAAGGTTAGTGAGGCATTCAAGGTGAGTGGTGGGCAAGCATTTGAACTCCCCTCTGTTTCTTCTTCCTTTTTTTTTTTTTTTAAGATTATTTATTTGAGAGTGAGAGAGCGAGAGAGAGCACAAGTAGGGGGGAGGAGTAGAGGGATGAGGGAGAAGCAGATTCTCCGCGGAGCAGGGAGCCCGATGCGGGACTCGATCCCAGGACCCTGAGATCATAACCTGAGCCGAAGGCAGGCGCTTAACCAACTGAGCCACCCAGGCGCCCCTCCCCTCTCTGTTTCTATGTTCCAATTTTTTTTATATGTTGAAACACAGAATCTAATTGCTCACTCTTCAGGATTGGATTTGGGATCCAGTGGGATTCTAGACACCTGATGACAGCCGCCAGTGAAATAAATATATTTACAACTGCAGTGGGAATAAAATTAATATAAAAATCCATACACACATAAAATTATAAGTGTGCTCCCTGTATACTCTAAATAAATGAAACTATACCAGCCCCAAACTGCTTGCCAAGTAGTCTAAGTGGTAGCACATCGCTCACTGGAATTCGTAATAATTTCCAAATAATTTCTGATTTTTTAGAATTGGTTGATGTGCTCTTTTGTTTGATGCAGCTATGATCAGCCAAATGGTGCCTCTGTCCGAGCCATGCTTTAACACAAAGAACCACATCGAACTCTTCCAGTGATGGTCCCCTTAAATGGATGTGGGCCCCAATGCCAGATCTTGGATTTGTTGCGGCCCAGGGACCAGCAGCCTGGGTGCCCCAGATCTGAGCCTGTGAATACCATGACGTTCTTTGGCACAGCACGGACCAGAACTATGGCTCTGCAGATCAGGAGGCCACCGACACCCCTTGCCCCAGCCTGCTGGGCACTCCCGCCCCATTGCCATCACTAAGTACCCTCCACCCCACCGCCCCCACATCCCATTGCCTGCCTTTGAAGCTGCCAGTAAGCTCTATTATCTGGTGACTTCTTATCTAATCAGCAGAGTATGTGCTAACGGCAATGTTATTCTCGACAATGAATTTACTCTCAGCCTCTGATGAACCCACAGCCAATTGATGAAAACATTTTTCAGCTGCTTTTCCTAGCTGGGATATTAATATATTTAATGTCTGTATAACCGGGGCGCCTGGGTGGCTCAGTCGTTAAGCGTCTGCCTTTGGCTCAGGTCATGGTCCCGGGGTCCTGGGATCGAGCCCCGCATCGGGCTCCCTGCTCTGCGGGGAGCCTGCTTCTCCCTCTCCCACTCCCCCTGCTCGTGTTCCCTCTCCGGCTGTGTCTATCTCTCTGTCAAATAAATAAATAAAATCTTAAAAAAAATATCTCTATAACCTACTGAGACACACAGCCACTACAACGCTTGGTTATCATGACGTTCAATGACAGGGCAGTTACCGTCCACTAACAAGTTTGTATTAGAAGGCGAGTTCTTCAGTGGTTTTACTACTGCTAGCAGTCACTACGTTGCTATTTACCAATTAGCACAGACATATATCCATGTCAGGTTGAAACTTCTGAAATGGCTGACAGTCAACCATTTCTGACCGGCCCAAACAGCAATTTCGAAATGTGTGGTTGCACCTGTCAGTTCTAACAACTTGAATGGCGGTACGGGGTATACCTGTGGAATCGGCTCCCCGATGGAGATAAACATGCTTCTCTCTCGGCCAGTGGTTCTCAAGCAGGGCAATTTAGTCCCCCGGTAGTGCTGAGGCTGAGAAAGCCCGCTCTAGGCTAATCTGTCGACCAGCTGGCCACACCTGGGTGTGCTGCCCTCGCTTGCATTTCACATCGCTCAGTTTCTTCGGGCTCTTCCTTTGTGCTGAATCTCGACTAGTACACAACTTGTATTTCATTAACTTGGTAAAGACAAAACAATTGGAAACCAGAAGCTAGGAAACTGGTAGACCACAGATAAAAAAAAAAAAAAAGCAACCCTACTGTGATTATAAAACAACATTTTGGGACACCTGGCTGGCTCAGTCGGTAGACTGTGTGACGCTTGATCTCAAGGTCTTGAGTTCAAGGCCCAGGTGGGGTGTGGAGCCTACTTAAAAAAACAGACCACAAAACAAAACAAAGAAAGAAAGAGAAAACAAATGAGTAATGCCGTTCTCTACTGCCTACAGGGAGTCCAGGTCTATAGCAGCTGGCCCTCATTTTTTCCAGACTTTTCACCTAAAATCTCCCCTAACAGATCCTCTTCCTCACCCACAGTGGTTTACCCTATTGTCTTAAGATATCTTGTTCTTTCTGGGATTTTTACATTTACCCATACCGGAACACAGCTGTGTTTTCACACTTCTTTTCTTTTTTTTTTTTTAAGATTTATTTATTTATTTTGAGAGAGTGAGAATGAGAGAGAGAGAGAGAGAGAGAGAGAGAGAGACAGAGAGACAGAGAGAGAATGCACATGAGTGGAGGGAGGGCCGGAGGGAGAAGCAGGTTCCTCGCTGAGCAGGGAGCCCGATGCGGGACTCGATCCCGGGACTCCGGGATCATGACCTGAGCCGAGGGCAGTCGCTTAACCAACTGAGCCACCCAGGCGCCCCACCCTTATTTTCTACTTACTTGCTACACTTACCATGGTGATGCTCATGGACAACCTGCTTGTTCAATATGTGTGTGTGTTTTTTTTTAATTTCTTCATTTGAGACAGAGAGATACAGAGAGAGAGAGCGCGCACATGAGCAGAGGAGAGGCAGAGGAAGAGGGAGAAGCAGGCTCCCAGCCAAGCCAAGAGCCAGATGTGGGGCTTGATCCCAGGACCCTGGGATCACGACCTGAGCCGAAGGCAGAAGCTTAACGACTGAGCCACCCAGGCGCCCTCAATATGTGTTTTATGAATTAACTGAGTGAACATATTTCACATGTTATTTTATATAGTTCCTTTTATTTTTTTTAAAGATTTTATTTATTTATTTGACAGAGAGAGACACAGTGAGAGAGGGAACACAAGCAGGGGGAGTGGGAGAGGGAGAAGCAGGCTTCCCGTGGAGCAGGGAGCCCGATGCGGGGCTCGATCCCAGGACCCTGGGACCATGACCTGAGCCGAAGGCAGACGCTTAATGACTGAGCCACCCAGGCGCCCCAATATAGTTCCTTTTAAAGTAAACTGTATTGGGGCACCTGGGTGGTGCAGTCTGTTGAGCATCTGACTCTTGATTTCTGCTCAGGTCATGACCTCAGGGTCATGAGGTGGAGCCCTGCATCAGGCTCCACACTCAGCACGATGTCTGCTTGAGATTCTCTCTCTCCCTCTCCCACCACCACTGCTCGTGGGTGTGCTCTCTCAAATAAATAAAATCTTTTAAAATAAATAAATAAAACTGTATTGTGGGATAATTTAAAGAAATTTTTTAAAGATTTTATTTATTTGAGAGAGAGAGCATGTGTGTGAGCAAGTGGAACAGTAGGTAGAGGGAGAGGGACAAGCTGACTCCCCACTGAGCTGGGAGCCCAATGTGGGGCTTGATCCCAGGACCCCGGGATCATGACCTGAGCTGAAGGCAGACACTTAACCAACTGAGCCACCCAGGTGTCCCAGGAAAATTTTAGATATACCAAGAAGTTGCCAAGCTAGTACAGAGTTCCCAGACAACCCTTCACTCAGTCTCCCATCTCATTCCCATCTTATAGAGCTGGGGTCCATTTGTCAAAAGTAAGAACTTCACATTTATTTTTTATTTATTTATTTGACAGAGAGAGAGAGACACAGTGAGAGAGGGAACACAAGCAGGGGGAGTGGGAGAGGGAGAAGCAGGCTTCCCGCTGAGCAGGGAGCCCGATGCGGGGCTCGATCCCAGGACCCTGGGACCACGACCTGAGCCAAAGGCAGACTGACACTTAACCGACTGAGCCACCCGGGCGCCCCAAGTTGCTAACTTTTAAAACAGAGACCAGTTCCTAGAAAAGCCAGATCTAGGACTTCTCTTGAAGAATCCAAAGATCTGGACAGCAGTCCTGCTTTGGCATCGAGCCACAATTGTTTACCCCGTGGTCAAGGCTGTCCCCTTTTGGGGGGATAGCAGTCTCCCCTCTGCCATGCCCCAGCAGTCTCTATTTTATCCCCATGGAGGTCAAATGTCAAGTGTCCTTTCTCATCAACATTGTGCTTCTGTTTGTCGTTACGCCATGCCCTCACCGCACATTTCCATCACTGTCTTGGCTCTTGAAGGCGGCTGATTTTCCTTGTCTACCTCTAAGCCTTAGGACCCATTTAAATTAAAGGACAAATAGCTGCCTGGCTCCAATTATCCTGGGCCTGCAGCTTGGGACATGCACGCATCTGGAGAAATTTAATTATCCTCCTAGAGAGGGAGTGTGCTTTTACTGTTGAAGGAAAAAAAAAACAAACAAACAAAGAGCATATCGAATACGTCTGTATAAATGTTGCCTTAATATGGAGGCGATGAAGCAGGTGCTTCTGCACTGGCCCCAACAGAGCCTGACAGCAGGGTTGAGGTCGGGGAATAGAGACCCAGACTGTTAACGGATATGTGCTCCTTATGGCAAAGGATCTGCCCCCTCCCTCCCCTGCTGCCTTGTACTTTTAGAGAATTAAATATAATCCCAATTATGAAATAAATAATGCATCCTTAAGAAAACAAGTAACAGTAGAATTGTCTACCTTTCGATTTTTGTTTCAGATACTGTTGGTTGGCAATTTTCCTTTCCTTTTGGATTATGTGCAGGTTTATCTTAACTGAGATTTGCACATTTAGCTTCACTCCCCAAACAGCAGTTATTTTAGGAATGTGTTTATATTTTAATTGTCTTCTAGAAAAAGGCTTTTATTGAATCATCATTGTTTTGGTAAGAATTTTCATTTTTTATTGGGCATTTTCTCTGACTTGGGAAAATTAAAATATGGCACGCGTGGGTCTCACGGTGAATTCGGCATTGTAGAAGGGAAGGAACCAGAACTTTCAATTTGAGGTTTCTGAAATAGAGCAACTTCCAGCAAACTTGTTTTTCTAAAAGTGAAGGAAATGTAAGAATGTTTTACCTCTTGGTTATATGTGTCTTGAGATCATATATTGTTAATTTTTAAATTTGGGAAAAAGAAAACTCCAAAGAAAGCATCTAATTATCTTGAATTAAAGATCACCATATGCAAATCAAACCTTTAACTGTCTTATTAAACTAGTATTTCACTACAGTTACATTACAGGTATAAAAATTCAGAAAAAAACACTGGGAAAACTTCTAAAGAGAGAAAGAAGGTCTTCCTAGAAGTTTTTCTTTCCATAGCCCCCACGCCTTCTTACAAAGGAGAACAATTTTAAATGCTCCTACTATTAGAATGATGAATAATAGCATAGCCAGTCACGTAGTGTTGTCCAGCTTTCTGCTGGAAACAAAATGATAAAACTATACTTACATCTTTGGCTATACTATGTATTAAGCCCCTATTATGCATTCTCCAAGGACTGTGCCAAGTGTCTGCGTTTATTATTTCAATTAATCTTCACAAAAACCAAAGGAGTATGAATTACTATCCTCATTTTACAGATGAATAAACTGAAGAACAGAGAATAAGCCGCGTGATAGCATGCAGCAGAGCTGGGGTTTGAACCCAGGTGGATCCGATCTCCCGAGCCTGTCACCTGAGCTACTGTACACACTGTCCCCACTTACTGCTTAGGCTTTCTGTTCCATGATTCCTGTGTGTTAAGAAAAAGGAGAGCAAAAGTGTGTTTCTGTCCCTGGCCACCCCTTCCACCTCCGTGAGCAGGAAGCGGGGTCCAGGGGTCTCCTGGTCTCTCGTTTCCCTAGTGCCTGCCTCATAACCAGATCGCAAAGGCTTGGAGTTAGAGATGCTTACTTCCAAGTCAGGTGTTTGTTTATTCTTGTCCCCTTCCTAAAGGGTTTTGGAGCCGCTTGAAGAGAAAAAGCACAGAAATCATAAAGCTGAACATACTAACACAGCTTCAAAAGACATAGTGGGTTTGGAAGAACGCCATTAGAAAGCCAAGCTAATAGAGAACACTGGAAACCCCAAATGGCTCTGAGTTTCCAGGCAGCCGAGAGAGGCAAAGAAGGCAAAGTAGAGTCTACGATTCCTGGAGCAACGTTGGAGATGGGGGGCACCCCCCGACTCAGGATTTTGCAAGACAGCTTCTGACATTTACTAAAGATCCGGTTGCAGGGAGAAATGAAAGGAACCCCTGGCCAGAAGCTGAAGCAGCTCAGCACCTCTGTTCTTAATACGTCAATTTTACAAGTCCTCCATTATACATGAGGCCAAGCCATCCAAGCCAGCAAGTGAGGTTCACCCCTTTCCCTCCCAGAAACTGCTTTGTGATTCCCAGCTGAGAGAGGCTTCCCCTCACAGGTAAACACATTTCAAAGGCCGTTTGAAACACAAAACTGATCCTATTTTTGAGACGAGGTTAAACTTGTACTTGAATATGGGGGGAATTGGTATTTGCTCAGAAGAATAGAGGCAAGATTGACACTGAAGGTCGATGAGGAGTCATGGTGTGTGTTCAGGGGAGTAAACAAGATCTTTCTATTAGCTGAGTTTTTCATGTTTAGAGTACAAGGCATGAAGTTCTCTTGAATATGGATGAGCTGGAGCAAGTCTTTTCAAAAACGTTCTCAGAGAAAGTATTTTTTAGAAGGAGAAAGAAGAGAGAGAGAGATGTTCTACATGTACCTGGAGAAATGCCCTGAACCAGCAGGAAGCCATCCCAGGAGAAATAGTACTGGCCTTGAAGTGACAGCCACTGGGTTTGGCTGGGGGGTCTTGCAAAACTGAGCTGGTGGGCCACCAGCTCTCATGTAGAAACACAAGTCACCTTTCTTCCTTCTGTGATACCTAGCGTCAGAGCAGCCCCACCATGTTGCACAAACAAGGGGCTGTGATTCACGTCACTGGCCACGTGGCACAGGCCTCCTGGAGTTGTGCAGTGCACAACCTATGTATCCATACACCACAGACCCGAGGGAAAGTTCCTCTTTTTGTTTTCTTGTCTGCTGATGAACAAGTACAAAAATAAAGAGCCAGTGACTTGGACAAATATTTTGATGTGCTTCGCTTTAACCCAAAAAAAGGATTGCCAAGTAGGTGAATATAGAATCGGGTTTTTTAACTAACTAATTTAAGTTCTAGAAAAGGAGTCAGTTGTCTTAAGAAATCCTGTGGTGAGTTTTTTTTTTTTTTTTATAAAGAGAGGAAGCCTTTCACAAAGTAAATAATCATCCCATATAATTGAAAAATTTGGATTTTCCTGCCTTTGTTTTGCTTTAAATAAAGTACGTTGAAATGAAGGACATTGGTCTGGGTTGTGGCCTGGGCTGTGGAATTTTTAAAAGATCCCAGGTGAGGGGCGCCTGGGTGGCTCAGTCGTTAGGCGTCTGCCTTCGGCTCAGGTCATGATCCCAGGGACCTGGGATCGAGCCCCGCATCGGGGTTCCTTCTCGGCGGGAAGCCTGTTTCTCCTTCTCCCACTCCCCCTGCTTGTGTTCCCTCTCTTGCTGTGTCTCTGTCAAATAAATAAATAAAATCTTTTAAAAGATCCCAGGTGATGCTAATATCCAGACAGATGTCAAAACCATTGGGGTAGTCCAGTTCTACCCTCTTCTCTAGACAAACCTCTCCTAGGAGAGATTCTTACTGGATTAGAACAGACAAGAGCTTAGCCATCAATTCTGTCTGTTTTCTTTCACATCCTTGTGTGTTTCATATACCATATCTTGAAACTTTTGGTTGAACCACATTTCATTTTACGTCAAATAATTTTGAACATCTACTCTGCATTAGGCACTTAAAACAAAACAAAAAAACCCCAACAACCCAGCTCACATTTCAGGGATCAGATCACTGTTCGAAAGAGAAGATGTATTCTTAATTTAGCCACTAGATGGCAGGAATTTGTAAATCAAAGTGAACATACCCAAAGCCCACGATATATCAAAGCCTTTTTTACTACAAAAACAAATAAATGGCCCCTTGGTGAGGATGGGACAGGCTTAGGTAGTATTTTAAGGGAAGTGTAATTTATATTTGATGCCTCTAGAGTTCCCTTTTCCCCCACCTGCTTTGGCTCTGCTCCCATCTGGTACTGACCGGCCCCCACATTGGTGTGTACCCTGCTGGTCCGCTCCTCCTGCTGGGAGCGCCATGTCTCCTGATGATCAGGAAGGGCTGGGAGAGCCAACCAAGTGGCAGACCATGGCACGTGGATTCCGCCTACCCCAGGCCGATGTATGCAAGATGGGGGACAGTGAGTTTTGACTCACTATAGTTGCTTCCGGGGGACAATACAACTCGTAGAGCTGGGAAGGAAATGTGGGCACACTGCTGCAGGATCCAGGATGCATGCTGACCTGATCCGTGGAGGAAGCCACAGGCCCTTGGGACCCTAGGCAAGCAGGTGTGCTGAGCTGGGTGACATACCACTGTAGTCGGGATCAGGACAGTCTCCATGTTTAAACGATGACAGAGAAGCAAAAGAAGGGTAGTTTGATCCATCCCCCACTATTACCTGTCAGTGCTAGCAGGTGAATATGGCTGTTTCTGCTTTCGTTTTTTTAGCCTCAGATTAGGTAGACCCTCTCTCTCAGCCTGAGTCCTTGGAGAGACAATGTCCTTTTTATGCCTCAGCTAAAATCTCCACCTGCTAATTTTCAGCCACCAAAGTTGTAGATTGAAACTGCTCTTCTATAGCAATGACTCAGTGCTTTTGATAGTCAGGTGGGACAAAAGATGCCTGTAGAACACCCATCTGGGGACACCTGGGTGGCTGAGTCAGTTGAGCATCCAACTCTTGATTTCGGCTCCGGTCATGATCTCAGGGTCCTGGGATCGAGCCCCGCGGTGGGCTCTGTGCTTGGTGCCGACTCTGCTTGGGATTCTCCCTCTCCCTTGGCCCCTTTCCCTGCTTGTGCTCAACCAACCAATCAATCAATCAATCAAATCTTAAAGAAAAAGAATACCCATCTGACTCACTTCCACTTTCCAATGGAGGAAAGATACAAGAGATAACAAGGGAATGTTGCTTTATAAGCACTTTTGGCTAATAATGTCATCTTTAGCAATAGGAATGAGGAAGACCACCACAATCCACCTGCTCCTTCCTGGGCCCATGGCCACACACAAGAAAAGTTGGAGAAAACGTATGGAGGATGTGATTTGAAAATGCATCTAAAATATTGCTGTAAAGTCAGTCCATCCTATGTTTCCTGATGTTTCAGATATGTGCAAATTTCCCAGTTGCCTTTGCAGTTAGGTGCAGGCACGTGGCTGACTTCTAGCCAGTGGAACTGGAGCAGAAGTGACCTGGAGGGCCACAGCCTCCTCCATGGCCTTCCCCCCTCCCTGCTGGCTTCACTGGTGACAGCAGCGTGCCTGGAAGCCACGTGCTGAAGATGGTAGAGCTGCCATTGGCGCTGAGTGGCTGTGCGGAGCAGAGCCCCTCCCTTCCCTCTCCCCACCAACCTTGCCCTCTGCCCCCCCCCCCCCCGTCCCTCTACTCCTGCCCCTTCCAGTGCTGTGTGAATCAGAAACTGCTTTACAAGAGCCATTACATTCTGGATCTACCTGCTACCGCAGTTCAGCTTCTAACGGAGCATGTAGATGATTCCTATTCGGAGTCTCGATCTTAGGCACCTTACACCCTGTTTGGGGGAAATTACAGGCCCCCAGTTGGCAAAAGCATAGCTTGGGCTGGTAAAAATCACTGCCAACAAGCTAGAGGAAGACTTTACAGTGGCACGCAACTGCAAATCACACTCTGGGCGGCACTGATTGCGCATTCTCCGTGTTCTCGAAAAGTTTGGGAATCTCAGTTCCGCGCGAGCTTTAGGGCGCTCGGCCTTCATTGCCGAACGCTGAATTGGATCGCCCCGCCAATCCTGGTCACGCGCCAGTTTTCGTTCACGAAACCTTACTTTAGTGACTTTTTATGATCCACCTAGATGGAAAGCCACTTAAAACCAGCGATAGGTGAGGGGAGATAGCAGCGTGGTGGTGGACATGGGGCTGCGGGGGGGGGGGGGGGCCAGGGCCTGGAGAACGCTGCAAGGTCCCCCCACCACCCAGGACCCGGGACCAGTTGTCTCCCCCCACACACCTGTCTCCTCCCTCCTGAACAATGCGCCTGCACGTGATCTCTTCCAGCGCTAACGTTTTAGGATTCTGTCATTTTTTTTAAATTTTTGCTTTTCTTTCATTTCGTTTCTATTCTTATAAACACCGACTCGATAAATTTTTGACTGAATAATCCCCGCCATCAATATTGTATTGGTTTCAGGTGTAGAAACGCGGATGGTTTAAAACCGGGGGCGGGGGCGGGGTGGCAAACTTCTGTAATGAGCCAGATGGTAAATATTTTAGGCTCTGTGGGCCCCAGGGACCCTCCCAAAGACTTCCAGCCTTCCGTCTGCCCTTGTCGTGGGAAAGCGGCCAGCGACAGCAAGCAAACACATGGGCGGGAGTGTGTGCCAGGAAAAATTCATTTACAGCAAGAGGCCGCAGGCTTTGCCGCCCCCCCCCCCCCCCCGGCCCATCCCCCGCTCTGGTGTTTCTGCCGCAGGTACCACCGCTTGCAACTTTCCCATTTCTCCCGTCATTAACCTCCGTAGCTCTCCATTTTACTTTGGAGATTTACATAGGAAATAAATTTTTGCAGTTCTGCAAGTCTGAAAATGTCTTCAGCATACATCATTCACACTTAACTCCAAACTTGGCTGGCTGCAGAATTGTTAATTGGAAATTGTTTTCTCCCAACATTTTAAAGGTTTCGTTCTATAAACAGTAGTCCCCCTTATCTGTGGGGGATTTGTTCCAGAACCTCCGGTGGATGCCTGAAACCCCAGCTAGTATCGAAGGCTACGTGCAATGTTTTGTCTTATGCACACTTCCCATGCCTGTGACAGTTTCATTTATAAATTAGGCACGGTAAGAGATTAACAGCAATAATAATAAAATAGAACAATTATAATAATATACTGTAATAAAAGTTGGGCGAATGTGATCTCTCTCTCAAAATATATTGTGTTGTACTCACCCTTTTTCTCGTGATGAAGTGACATGATGAAAGGCCTGCGTGATGAGATGAAGTGAGGTAACCGACGCAGGCTACCGTTGACCTTCTGAGGAGAGGTCAGGAGGAGAAGCATCTGCTTCCAGACGGCAGCTGACTTTGGGTAACCCCAACCGCGGAAAGCGTGACAGCAACAGCGGATAAGCGGGGACTGCCCTCATTCTCCCAGCTTCGTTTCTGTTGAGAAGCTCAGAGTATTTCAACTTCTGATCTTCCGCACGAGGTTTTCTTCCCCACTTTCCCTGGGGAAGCCATTCCTGTGCAATCTCCACCCCCCCCCCGGCTTTTTCCCTCTGTTTTGTTCTCTAATTTTAACATTAGAAGGTTCCCTTTGATGATAATAATATCAAATAATAAAAGCTAACATTTTTATGGCACTTACTGTCTGGCAGAAACTCTTTCAAGTACTTTACGCATATTAACTCACTTAATCTTAACACGCCTAAGTGGAAGGGACCATCAGAGATGAGGACGCGCAAGGCTCAGATGTCTCAACGGTCTGCTAATATTTAAGACATGGCACCAAAGAGAGGGGCAGAAGCTGTGTGCCAGTGAATGGGGCTTGTCAACCAGGGGTTTCACGGAGAGTGATGGAGCCATCGGTGATAAGCGCAATAATGGCCCCCAAAGGCGTCCTCGCCCTCAGCTCTGGAACCTGAGAATATGTTGTTTTTATGTGGCAAAAGGGGACTTCGTCCATGTGGTTAAGGACTTTGAGATGGAGAGATGATCCTGGACATTCCAGGTGGGCCCATTGTGTTCCCAAGGGTCCTTGCAGATGAAGAGGAAGGCAGGAGAGAGTCAAAGAGGTGAGGAAAGAAGCAGAGGTTGGGTCATAAAGGGCCGTGAGCCAAGAAATGCAGGCAACATCCATCATGTCATATATCTTAAATTGATACAATGTCATTATGTCAATTCTATCTCAGTACAACTGAAAAAAACCCCTATTTTTAGCCTAGGGGGCTTTGGAATGGGCCAGAGAAAAGTGCTGAATTTTAATGGACCATCTTTAACTGGAAATCCTGGTCATTAAATTGATATTTGGGGGTGCCTGGGTGGCTCAGTTGGTTAAGCGACTGCCTTCGGCTCAGGTCATGATCCTGGAGTCCCGGGATCGAGTCCCGCATCGGGCTCCCTGCTCGGCGGGGAGTCTGCTTCTCCCTCTGACCCTCTTCCCTCTCGTGCTCTCTATCTCTCATTCTCTCTCTCTCAAATAAATAAATAAAATCTAAAAAAAAATTGATATTTGGGTGTTTCAGCAGAGATCAAAAGAAATAGAAAATTTGAACATCCTATTTTTTCAAGACTTACCCAGGGTCTTTTTTTTTTTTTAAGGCTTTATTTATTTATTTGTCAGAGAGACAGAGAGAGAGAGCAGGGGGAGCGGCAGGCAGAGGGAGAAACAAGCTCCCCACTGAGCAGGGCGTCCGATGCAGGACTCGATCCCAGGACCCCGAGATCATTACCTGAGCCGAAGGCAGACGCTTAACCGTCTGAGCCACTCAGGCGTCCCACCGAGGGTCCTTTGAAAATAAGTCAAATTCACTATAGTATTCCATTTTAAGCATTTGAATACATATACTAGCAGATTTTTGATTTAGCACCAAATCTCTGTATTTGAATGAACTTCCTTGAGGTCTACATGGTAAATGACGGATGAGTGCTAATTATCTGAAAAACACGTGCTAAGAAAGCGTTGGAATGTTTTAACTGCCAATTAAATGACCACGGAAGTGCATTTTGTACTTTATCCGTTCTCACAAGTCCATCAAGGTGATGTTGCTCATAAAACTAGAATATTCTTAGAGACAGCAGTGAGGTTCTTGTATGGACTAAGCTATGAGAAGGAGACAGATGTTTCAAATGATTTTCAGCCTGAATAGCTTCTCCTCCACACTGTTTGGCAGCACCTTTAGGGCCTTATACATTTTTCAAAAAGATCCCAAGTCCTCAGCTGAGAAAAATTCCCGCTCATTCTGGAATGGGCCCCACTGTTTCCCACTTTGCATGAAGTAAATTGATTTCCCATGTAGCTGCAAATAAAGCCCGCCTCTTACTTTTCCTCAGATACACGTGTATTCCACCACTCTTTCTCTCTCAAATCTCACATCCGGAGTGGGTCACAAACTTAAAACATATTTTGGAATATGGACCTTTACAGGTGACTCTTAAGAGTAGTGGTTCTCGGGGCACCCGGCTGGCTCAGTCGGTGGAACGTAGGACTCTTGATCTCCGGGTTGTGAGTTCGAGCCCCAGGTTGGGTGTAGAGATTACCTAAAAATAAAATCTTAAAAAAAAAAAAAAAAAAGCAGTGGTTCTCAAAGTGTGGGCCCTGGTCCCACCCAGCGTTAATATCACCTGGGACCAGGGTAGAAATGCCAATTCTTGGGCCCCATCTCAGACCTAGTGAATCGAAAACCCTAGAGATGGGCCCAGAGTTTTAACAAGCCCCGCAGGGGATTGCAGTGCACACTCAAGTTTGAGAAGTCCTGCCTTAGAGGACTCCAGGATAAACTGACTGCCATTTTGGCAGCTGGTACAGTGTCTGACATACTGAGGGTACTCAATAAATTTTTCAGGGAAGGAACCTAAGAAAGACTCAGTTAAGACACATAATATTGGAAGAGACAGCCTGATGCGCATAGTATATCTTTAATCTTTATAAAGGATCAATAGAGGAATCCATCATGCAGACAGTCAATGACTCTTACGCAAGCGTAGTTAAAGGTGTTGGGTCGACTTTGTGACCAGGTGTCCTTTACTCAATACCCCGTTGTGATAAATGAGCTTACTTTAGGAAAAAAGTTTGGTTTTTTTTCTTTAAAGATTTTATTTTTTATTATTTATTTGAGAGAGAGAATGAGAGAGAGCACATGAGAGAGGGGAGGGTCAGAGGGAGAAGCAGACTCCCCGCTGAGCAGGGAGTCCGATGCGGGACTCGATCCCGGGACTCCAGGATCATGACCTGAGCCGAAGGCAGTCGCCCAACCAACTGAGCCACCCAGGCACCCAAAAGTTTGTTTCTGAAGAAGAATAAAAAAAAAAAAATACATGAGCCCAGATCTGCCTTTTTGGCTTCGCTGTCAGGAAGCTTAGCGCTGCCAAGAGCATTCTCGGCTCTCTGTGTCACCGGGTCTCTTTATTTTCTATGTACCCCATTGTGCCTTTTGCATGTGCATGTGAGTAGCCGCAAAGCCTTTGGAAAAAGCAGGGTACAGGTTTGCGATAAGAAGTTTCCCAAAGGGCCTCAGGCAGTCCCGAGGCCAGGGCCAGCTAGCAGCAACCAGGGCGCAAAGGTGACCTCGATCCCTGAGGACAATCCAGCAGCTTGCTCCTGAGAACACGGGTAAGACTCTGGAACATTTGGTAGGGTGGGGGTGCAAGCTAGAGAATGTGAAGAAAAAAAAAAACCCTGAGGGAATGGCACACAGGAATTTCTGGAAAACATGCCCTGAGCTCCTCCTCTCTTTGATCAGCTGGGTGACTTGGGGGAAGGTCAAGTTTGGTGAAGCTTGTCCTTCCAGTTGGGGGCACGCGTGGGCTCCTTCTGTGGTTAGATTGCTCGAGGATCTTTTCTATCCCGTAACGACACCGAAGGAGCTTGTATCCTTGGCCTGGGATCTTTCCAGCAATCGGATCCTTGGCCTGTTGTGACAACCAAGCAGTAGTTTAAAACAGAAATGACCGAGGGGCCCCCGGCTGGCTCAGTCAGCGGAGCCTGTGACCCTTGATCTAGGGTCATGAGTTGGAGCCTCAGGGTGGGTGTAGAGATTACTTGAAAACATAAAAAACAAATAAAAGAAAAATGACTGAGATGTGGAGGCCTTAACACGTGCCCAGAAATCCTCGGCCTTGGCTCTCACCAAGAACCACTGAATACAGGCGGGCCTTCAAAAAGTCGCTCGCCTCGAATGAGAATGCAGCTTCGTCGAATGAGCCGCTTCATGACTCCTCCTGAGGCGAGGTCATCCAAAATGACACGACTTCTACCCGCGGTCTCCTGGGGTCACGCGCTGTGGCGGCGGGGAGAGGTGAGGCTGCTGGGGAGCAGTCACAGGGAGGAGACACTGCGGGAAGACCACCGTGCTAGAGAATGATGGGGGGCTCCAGCGCGCCACGCTCCGCCTGTTGGCATCTGCCCAGCCCACTCGCAGACCTGGGACTGAAGCAGCTTTGAGACGGCTGCAGCCTCAGCCATCGGCTGACCCTAGTGCCACGGGAAACCCTGAGCTGGAGCCCCCCCCCACCCCCCGCCCAGCGGAGCGCACTCAGTGCCCCCAACCACGAGGGACAGGAATGATCAAGGAGCGCTGACTGAGGGCACCGGGTTTGGGGGCGGTTTGTTACACGACAGTAGATTTGTGCAGCCTGCACTGGGCACTTTTCATGCCGTGGCTTCGTGGTATCCCCTCTCTGGGTTTTCCTCCCGCTCTGTGGCTCCCCTGCCCAGTCCCGTCATGGGCTCTTCCTCTCCTGCCAGTCTCTCAGGTGGCTTGCTTCCTCGAGGCCCCCACGTCTTCTCTTTCCATTCTTTGCCCTTTCCTTGGATTGCATCACCCCCGTTACTCCCATGACCGCAGGTAGGGGCGGGGGTAGTGGCAGGTACTGGTGACAGCCAGCCATGGCGCCGCTGACCCAACAGGGACACGTCCAGGTCTCTGGCGGCGACCCCTGATCTCATCCCCAGCACCAGGGGATGCATCATGATTAGTCTGAATCAACATGGGGCTCTCTCATTCCCTTCGGCCCCTGACTGGTTTGGGGCTGAGCATTTCTTCCAGGGCTGGCTGGCGAGCTGAAAGGGGAGGTCTGCTTGGGAGTTTCCCTTCCCACATAAAGAAATTCCAAGAACGTACAAGCTTGCAGGGGAGACCTTCTGGCTGTCATCCTTCCCCACTTCTTCCTGCTTGAAGCATGCAGCTCGACCTCTAAAGCAAAAAGCCAACATGCGAGGGAGGGAGGAGGCACAAGATAGAAAGCATTTGGCTCCTTGGTGGCATTACCGTGTCCCCGAGCTCACTCTTGCAGCGGCTTCCCTCTGTGTTTTGTGGAGGGAGAAAAATCACATGTGGAACCCTCGGCGTCCTGCCCGAATTTCCTTGGGTGCGCTCTCCTGGTGCTGAGGGCTACCTCTCCAGTCTCGGTGCGCGTCGCTTCTGACTTCACACTGCTGACCTTGACTTCTACCGACAGGCTACTGGGGCCGCGGCAGCTTTCAGCGAGAGAGGTCACAGCATACAGGCTTCTTGGGCAGCCGAAGACCGATGGGGGCAGAGCTTTGAGACCCCAACTCCTTTCTCTCAAAGTGAAACACCCCAGAGCCCCTGCAAGATCCCCGTGACTAAGTAACTAGGATGAGAATCAGAACCCAGGCAGCCTTGTCCCCCAAGTCAGAACTCTGTTCCTTTTGACCTCTTGACCGCACTCTATTGAAATAACAGAAATCCAGGAGTAAAAGCACTCACAGCCTGGTCAAGATCACACTTACGTTTTCATGTGCCCTGTCGCTTTCTAGGTCTTCTCAGTCTGTACGTTCAATTTTTATATATTTGCGATGAAATGTTTAACAGCATTTTATGTTTGATGTGCCCCATGTGTGTTACAATATGTATTCTTTTCCATCTGCTCGTCTTCTGTTCCCAGGGCGCCGCTCTGCAAACCTTTCTTCTCCTGCCTTTCTCTACATGTCACGAAGGCAACTAGTTTTAGAAATGGTAGAATGATGTAAATGTGCAAACACCAGAGTTTGCTGCTTCTGGGTTGTGTGATCGCAGGCATCTTTCATCATTTCTTTGTGTCTCATTTCCTCATCTGTAATACTGGGATCATAATACAAGGATTTACCTCCTAGGGTTGGTGGGAGGCTGGAAGGGGTATTATCTATCCTGCCCACAGAGTACCTAGAGCACAGTAAGCACTCGGCGCACTCGCTGGTTCTATATCGCACACCTGTTGCTATGTATATTTCCGCCTGGCAGGTCAAGGCCATCTTGGCTGGCTGTTGGGTTCTTCAACTGCAATTCTCTTTTTCTCCATTGTGTATGGATGTTATTTCACATCCTTCTAATTTAATTTTTTTTTCTAGAGAGGGAGGGGGCTTGGGGGGAGGGGCAAAGGGAGAGAGAGGGAGAGAGAGAAATCCCAAGCATGGAGCCCAATGCAAGGCTTGGTCTCACTACCCTGACGTCATGACCTGAACTGAAATCAAGAAGCGGATGCTCAACCCACTGAGCCACCCAGGCACCCCAGGTCCTTCTCATTTTAAATGTTGTTTATGAGAAGTCTGATGGCTGCCTTTTCTTCTTCCTTTCTAAGTAATGCATGACTTTTGTCTGAACAATGCTTATAAGATCGTCTCTGTACCTCTGGAACTCAGGAATATCATCAAGACATTGCTAGGCAAGGGCCTTTGATTTCCATTAATCCTACCTGGATCTCGGTGGGCCCTTTTGGTCTGCAGCCTTGTCTTTCTTCAGAACAGGAAAATCATTCTTTTATTATCTCTTTAATTATTCGCCTTCCTTTTGTTCTTTTTCTGCTTCCAGAACTCCTGTTACTTACATATTACAGTCTCCAACCTCTTGCCTTCGTGTATCCTATCTTGTTCTTCCTAAATTCTGCTTTGGTAATTTTTCTCCAGAACTTTTTCATCTTCCCAAACTGAAACTTTATGCCCATTAAACAATTCTCCTCCTCTCCAGCCCCCACCATCATTCTACTTTCTGTCTCTATGAATTTGACTATCTTGGATACCGCCCCCCCAAAAAATATTTTTAAAGGGGGTGGCACCTGGCCGGCTCAGTCAGTAGAGCATGTGACTCTTGATCTCAGGGTCGGGATTTCAAGCCCCATGGTCGGTGCAGAGTTTACCTAAAAAAAAAAAAAAAATTAGATACCTCACATTAAGTGGAATCATACAGTATTTGCCCCTTTGTGTCTGGCTTATTTCAATTAGCATAATGTCCTTGAGGTTCAGCCATGTTGTAGCAGGTGTCAAGATTTCCTTTCCTTTTTAGACTAAATAATATTCTATCGTATGGATGGACCACACTTCGGTTATACATCCACCTGTCGATGGAGATCCGGGTTATCACCACCTTTGAACTATGGTGCACACTGCTGCTCGGAACACCGGTGTCCACATGTCTGCCCAAGGGGCTGCCCTCATTTATGTGGGGTGTATATGCAGCAGGGCAGTTGCTGGGTCTCATGATAACTCTATGTTTCATTTTTCAAGGAACTATGACGCTGCCTTCCACGGTGGGAGTTCCACGTCACATTCCCAGTGGCGATGCGGGATTCCCTTTGCTCCACATTCTCGCCAACACTTGTTACTGTTTTGCTTTATTTATTTATTTAGA
Organism: Callorhinus ursinus; assembly: GCF_003265705.2. Lineage (NCBI taxonomy): Eukaryota > Metazoa > Chordata > Mammalia > Carnivora > Otariidae > Callorhinus > Callorhinus ursinus. The sequence continues at coordinate 34,727,165 of NW_027397078.1, forward strand.
AAGATTTTATTTATTTATTTGACAGAGAGATAGAGAGAGCACAAGTAGGCAGAGCGGCTGGCAGAGGCAGAGGGAGAAGCAGGCTCCCCACTGAGCAGGGAGCCTGATGCGGGGCTCAATCCCAGGACCCTGGGATCATGACCTGAGCTAAAAGCAGACGCTTAGCCACTGAGCCACCCAGGCGTCCCTGTTTTACCTTTTTTAAAAACAGCCATCATCCCACTGGCTGTGAAGTGGTAGCTCCTCGTGATTTTGACTTTCATGTCCTTAATTGTTGGAGCATCTTGCGTCCACTTGGAGGTCACCGACTCTCTTCTCTTCGGTTCCCGCTGCCTCTTCTATTTTATCTATTGAATTTTATTCATTTATTCACTGAATATTTATGTAATATGTAATGAACAGGAACAGAGACAGTGAACAAAATCCACACATTCTCTCTTAAAACTTAGAAATTATTTGCTTTGTTTGCTTTTAGCTCCAGAGAGTGTTTTCCTAATGCTGAATCGAATTTCCCTAAGTCTTCTCTTTCATCTTCTGTTTCAGTGAGAGGCACTACGTCTCTTCCATCTATTATTGTTCACTAGAAGCTACCTGTTCTGGGGCTTCTGTTGGCTCTCCCTCTCCTTGGTTACTGGGCTCTGTTTGCTGAGAGGTCACCTTCTGCAGGTGGGTGATGCTGTTGGTGACCCCCCCCCCCCCCCCGGGGATGGCAAAGCTCAGTCTCTCCTCCGATGGGGTAAGGTTGACCCTCACAGAAGCTCCTGGCAGAGAAAGCCTTTGGCAGAAGAAAGAACCAGTGAGCCCTCCTAGGTTAATACTCACAGAGGCAGATAACACACGTCCTGGGAGGGATTCATGCATCAGCAACTTCAGAAGATTTAGTTCCTTTTATTACTTCTACATTTTTCATTAGAACGTATTGTGCGTGTTCTGCTCCTGAGAAAGAAAATCTGTGTGGGATGGTTGCAAAGCTTGCTCTACGATAAACCGAAGCTTTCGGTGATTTGAAAATTTAACCCAATGTTTATGGATAAGCTCTCTCTGGTCTCCCTTTTCGGTGAGAGAGGGCAGGACTTGAAGTGTGGCCACTCGTGGGGCAGAGACAGGGGGAGAAGCAGCTAAAAATGGCTCGTGGGGAAGTTGGAATTCGGTGCCTGGGAACGGAAGTCACAGAACTGGGAGTGAGTCCGCGGGAAGGCTTCAGCACACACCTAGGATGCTTAGTCTAATGTGCCAACCGGACCGGGCCGTGGCTGCTGGACCTTCGGTCAAACATTGTTTCTGTGAGGGTGTTTGGGGATGAGATTAACATTTAGGTGGGTAGACCGAGTAAACAGACAGTCCTCCCTAACGTGGGAGGGCCTCATCCAAATCGGTTGAAGGCCTGAACAGAACAAAAGGCTGACCCGCCCCCGATGAAGAGAATTCTCCCGCCTGTGGGCCCAACTGGGACACTGGATCTTCCTGGTTCTATAGCACCTTCCTGATGTTTGGGCTCGAACTGGGACATTGGCTCTGCAGATGTCGGATTTGCCAGCCTCTGTAATCTCATGAGCTAGTTCCTTATCGTAAGTCTCTTTCTATGTATGTACACATTCTATTGGTTGTGTTTCTCCGGAAAACCTTAATACACTTCCTCCCCAGGGATATTTGGAGTTCTAATCTTTGGCCAGGTAGCTCCACCTTTTATCTCTTGGTTCACTGGAGAACAAAGTCCTGTGCTCATTGTTTCCTCTAGGACAGTAGAGGAAAACAAATTCAGCATCATCAGAAACACATACTCATTGACGTCCATAAATGCACTTACTTACAAATTATATACATGTACCACCCCATTAATAAGTCAAAACTATTACATGCATTTACTTGCAAATTAAATAAAAGGATCAGGGGCGCCTGGGTGCCTCAGGCATTAAGCGTCTGCCTTCGGCTCAGGGCATGATCCCAGGGTCCTGGGATCGAGCCCCGCATCAAGCCCCGCATCAAGCCCCGCATCGGGCTCCCTGCTCAGCGGGAAGCCTGCTTCTCCCTCTCTCACTGCCCTTGCTTGTGTTCTTGCTCTCCTTGTGTCTCTGTCAAATAAGTAAAGAAAATCTTAATAAATAAATAAATAAATGGATCACTTCATTAATATGGCAAATGTGCAATACACTGTAAAAAGATGAAAAAAATATAAATACAGTTTTCTTCTTTCACCCCCACCGAATAGTCTTGTTCCTGGGGTGTTTGCAGCATATTCTGCCGAGCCCTGACTCAGAGACCCCTGCCCAGGCTGAGGCTGTGGGTGGCCCCGGGCTCGGTCTGCACACCAGCTGGCTCTGGGGAGGACGCTGAATGGGAGTTGCGAGAGGAAAGCCCTCAGGGTCTCCAGATGACGTCACCATCTCATCTGCTCATGTTAGAGTATTTGCTTACACCAATGCATCTCCAACCTAGTGAGAAGTTTGGGTCCTCTTTCTTTCTTTCTTTCTTTTTTTAAAAAGATTTTATTTATTTATTTGACAGCGAGAGACACAGTGAGAGAGGGAACACAAGCAGGGGGAGAGGGAGAGGGAGAAGCAGGCTTCCCGCGGAGCAGGGAGCCCGATGTGGGGCTCGATCCCAGGACCCTGGGATCATGACCTGAGCCGAAGGCAGACGCTTAACGACTGAGCCACCCAGGCGCCCTCTTTCTTTATTATTTTCCTATGGCTTTCCAGGTGATCGTGATGTTTAGTCACTTTGGAAAACGGCCGAACTAGACTAGGCTGCTTTCTTTTTGTCTTTTGTGAATGGTCACAGCTTCATAGGAATGAAAACTAAAACCTATTTTTTTTTTCAAGCAGGTCAAAAATAAAATCAGGGACAAACGCTGGTCTGTGCCCCGAAAGGTCTGAGAAGGAATAATTTGAGAGACATAGGACATGTATATTTTTTATTGATTTTGCTTTTCCTTTCTTCTGAGTTTAGTACTACCCATCTCTTAAATTTTACTGAGATTGAGCTCTCTTTATACTTTCCCAGCTGCTCAGGGAAGAGATGACATGAATTAAATTTCACTTTCACTCTTGAGCATGGGCTGTGTGTGCGTGTGCGTGTGTATTCCAACTTTGGATATCCAGGCATTGCCACAAAAAAGTAGACAACATTTCTATCATTCACAAGGTAGATATAATTAATTGGTATATTTATTATGACAATTTCCTAGCAAACAATAATAAATTGTGTTGGCCTCAAAAAAAATGCAGTACATTTCAGCAATTTTCCAACACGTGAGGTAAAGTATCTCCAGGAAGGAAGATGTATCTTTTTTTTTTTTTAAAGATTTATCTATTTATTTGACAGAGAGAGACACAGCGAGAGAGGGAACACAAGCAGGGGGAGTGGGAGAGGGAGAAGCAAGCTTCCCGCGGAGCAGGGAGCCCGATGTGGGGCTCGATCCCAGGACCCTGGGACCATGACCTGAGCCAAAGGCAGATGCTTAACGACTGAGCCACCCAGGCGCCCCAGGTGTATCTTCTAATTTGCACGAAGGTATCCTATGGACTAATGGCAACCTTTTTGGCTGGGGGGTTAATTCACTGTTCCAGCTGCCTCTGCTATCAACTTCCCACCTCTGGCCTCTGGACCATCCCCCAAAGACACTATTCCTCTAAGAGGGTAGAGTGTAGTGCCAAGTCCCATTAATTTATTTGGCAACCATTTATGGAGGCTTCCCCGTGGGGCCGGCCCAGTGTACTTCTGGGTTGGTCTGCCTGTTCCGGAAGACACGGCTGGGCGCCCTGGCGCAGGGGCCCTAGGCAGCTGACCGAAAGCCACGCAGGCTGAGCTGAAAACCTCATCAGATGCCTGCCTTCTCTGCAGTCCCTTGATTTCAAGGAAATAAAACCACGGGGCCCAATAACAGAGGCACAAGGCCTTTACACGTGATTCTCTCATTTTGTCATCGGGACAATCGAATCCCATAGTCACTGTTATCTCCATTTTAAACGTCGGAGTGGGTGGGGCTCAGAGTGGTTACGTGGTTTCCCGGAAAATAGCGTAACTGGGATTTGAACTCAGGTCTATTGGCTCCCCTGACCACAATTCCAAGGTTCACTGGTCCCTGACAAAAAACGACTCTCTCTCTTGCCTCTGTCAACCGAAGCATTTGGCTTCTCACAGTTGATTAAGGACCAGAGCCGGCTGTTTTTTTCCTTTCACCACGATTCATACACAACCGGCGCAAGCTTTCTAGGGCCGAGGGAAGGCGACAGGCTCCCGAACGGACAGAGAAAACTGCCAAGTCAAAGTCAATTAATAAAACATTCTAGTAAGTGACTGCAAGATTTGATATGCCACCTTGTTACATTTGGTAAACAGAAATTTGGTGCTCACAGATTCATGACAACGCATAAATTTCATAGAAAGTTCTGCACATTTGAAAACAATTTAAAAGTTAGATTTTATTCTTCATGACCTTCCTGAGTGCTCATGAAAAGAGCCAAGAAGTTCTAAGCAAAGGCCGATTGAATGGTTACTCATGCCTGATTTCAAAAGCGAATTATGAAAACTGTGTCATTCTAAATATATGTTTAGTGTGGGTTACGGGGTGATTTGTTAACATTTTATTTTCCAACTTCTTACTGTGAAAATTGTCAAATATATGGGGAAGTTGAAAGCAACAGTGCCACGACCACCGTACACCCATCGCTTAAATTCAACCATTGACGCCATTTTACCATATTTGCTTTGCTTATGCAGCGACCTACCTTTATTTTTGCTGAATCTCTTGAAAGCTGCAGGTGCTATAATGTATCACTCCGGTATCTCCTAAAAGCAAGGATATGTTTTTCATGATCATAATAACTTATCACACTTAAGAAAGTTAATAATGTCCTGATAGCATATAGTATCTAGTCCATATTTGAATTACCATCATCATTCCCTGAGTCAGTTCTCAATTGCCATGTAACGAACACCCGAACCCTTGCTTGGTGCCTTCATACAACAGCCCTTCACTTAGCTCACGGTTCTGTCGGCTTGCTCTGTAGACCGGGCTTGGCTGGGCACTCTTACTTGGCAGGAGGAGTGTTCCTAACGACGGAAGCCAATCCCACCTAAGCATCCATACCGGTGTAGCCAAAGCCCCAACCTGTGGGCTATTAAGACCACCTATTTCCACTTAATTCGTGGGGCTCAGACTAACTAGGAGGGTAACTGAAACCACCCCCTTTCATCCTTAATTCCCTTCTGCCCAGCCTGGCTTCCTGATGTTTCTCTCCCCTCCCCCGACCTCAGGAGACCCTTCCAGTGGGTGGCAACCTCTACTACACAGTGAAGCAAATAGCGGAGGAATTGTTGGTGGATTCAAATGAGGGCTACTTGTCAATATCTGCATCTTTATGTTGGAAAACAGAGGAGTGTGCATCCTTCATGTGTCCACACGCTATGGTTTGCCGTATGACATGGGGTGGTTTCAGGATATGAGCTGGGCATTCGGAGTCAAGGACCAGAGTCGCACTTCTGCCTCCCATCCTTCTCTCTTCACAGGCCCCTGAGCAGATCCTCCAACCTCTCTGACTCTTTACAGATCATTTCTTTGGTGTGAAAGGGGGATAACAACAGAATTGTGTGGGAGATCAAAACACCGTGTAAGCCTAATGAATCGTTTCTAAAAGTTGTGCTGAGAGAACTACCCTCTGAACAACTTTTCAGGTGTACAGTATTGTTAGTGTTGTACGGCAGATCTCTAGGACTTAGCGCTCATAACTGAAGCTTTATACTTCTTAAAAACCTGCCCATTTGCTCTTCCCCCAGCTCCTGGCAGTCACCATCCTGCTTTCCACTTCTCTGAGTTCCACTTTTGTAGAATCCTCATGTAAGTGGAATCATGCCACATTTATCCTTCTGTGATTGGCTTATTTTACTTTGCAAAATGTCCGCCAGATTCATCCGTGTTGTGGCATATGGCAGGACTTCCTTCTTCTTCTTCTTTTTTTAAAGATTTTATTTATTTACCTGACACATAGAGCACAAGCAAGGGGAGCGGCAGAGGGAGAGGGAGAAGCAGGCCTCCCGCGGAGCAGGGAGCCCGATGCGGGGCTTGATCCAAGGACCCTGGGATCATGACCTGAGCCGAAGGCAGACGCTTAACCGACTGAGCCACCCAGGCGCCCCAGGACTTCCTTCTTTTTGATGGCTGAACAGTATTCCAGTGTGTGTGTATCACATGTAATTATATATAGAAAACACATTTTCTTTATGTAGTCCTCTGTCGATGGACGCTTAGGTTGCTTCCATATCTTGGTTGTTGCGAACAGGGCTGCCGTGAACGTGGGGGTGCAGATTTCACGAACCACTGAGACATGGAGAGTTAGGAAGAGCCAGGCTTGGAGAAGCACCGTGTCTGAAGCCAGGAACAAAACCCGGGACTCCACCCGCTGAATGATACAGGGGAGGCTCACCTTGGTCTGCAGTCAGAACGACCCAGACAAGACCCTTTCCGAGCTCAGGATCCGGGTGCGGGCAAACACCGCCTCTGGCTATGGTTGGAAAGCCCACACCTTCCTCCAAATGTGTTCGTTTTTGCTCACTCTTGGAATAATAATAGTGAACATTTATTAGGGCTTATTATACGTCAGACCCCCTCCTAAAGACATCTATTAACTCGTGCATTTCTTACGAAAGCCATGTGGCAGGAACTGTTGTGTTGTTCCGGGAAGCAAATTCAGGCTCGGAGACTGACTTTGTCTTTGCCAGTAATTTATTTAACGCAGGTTTATTTACTGCGGGAATCTTAGAAGCCACTAGCGCACAGGATAATGTCTCTTAATAAGCCAATAAAGAAAGAACATAGTCCAAACCAACAATAGATTAATCACACCATTGTTCCTGGCAAGGGGAGATGAAAGGAATAAAGTCCAAATTTAGCTGAGGTGTTCCTTCCTGCGAGGTGGTCGCGGAGCCCGCTCAGCCAACCCCGAGCCCGGAGCCGCCGAGCCGCCCCGTTGCTAGGGCGCGTTGCTAGGGAACGCGGGCAATGGGGGCGACAGCGACAGCAAGAGGATCACCCGTCCCGCGCTGCCGGGCTGTTGTCACTGCCGGTAAGAGTCGCTTTAAATGCCCCAAGGTCTTGGGAGAGCTTTGCAGATCAGCAAAGAGCGGCGTTGTGCAGCCCCAGCTCCGGCGGCGCCCGTCCGTGCTTCTCAGTGACCACGGATGAGGCGACGCCATCGCGTCTCAGCTGACTTCACTCTTCTAGCAAAACAACTTTACTCATAAAAACAACTCCATTTTTGTCATACGCAAGTGGATTTGAAATCAGATCAAACCAATATACAACAGCTGTTTGTTTTTAAGGTCTTATTTTTTAAGTACTCTCTACACCCAAGGTGGGGCTCGAACTCACAACCCCGGATGCTCTACTCACTGAGCCAGTCAGGCGCCCGCACAAGAGCTGTTTTATCCCTGTCTTACAGATAAGAAATTCGAGGCACATAAACATGAGGTGCCTCACCCAAAAGTCACAGCTGGGACACGCAGGGCTGGGGAAAAAGAGGAATATGGATTTATCATTCTATTAACCAGGAAAGTGTTTCTAACAAAAAAATAACTTCTAAAATCTAAAAAAAAAACAAACAACACCTAAGTGCAAAAAGATTTCTTTTATTAATGAAAACTTTTACAGTACTAAAAGCCCCAGTTTATTTATAAAAGCAAAGCCCTGTAGAAAAACTTTTCTTAATAAAGCTCGTGATAAAGAGCAGCAGTAAAAATACTTGCCTGCGAAAATAATTCTATGTATCATCAAATCTGAAAATTAAAAAAAATCATTTATAGCTCAGCAACCATGGATTTGTCCCAGGAAGAGTAGTTTTCGGCATTGAATTATGAGTCCCTCATTCCCAGGGCTACTTGGTGGGGCATTCCCTTCTAGCAATACTTCAAAGCAACTAAAATTAGAGAATTAGCATAAAGCCAGGACCTAAAGGGCTATTTGGGGCCCAGGGTTTATTACTTTTATTCATTCAATAGCAAACATTTAATGAGTACCTGCTCTTTACCAGGGGTATTCTATGCTTGAGAATAAATAGAAATAAAACTCATCTCTGTCCTCAAGGAACTCAGAGTCTTTTTGTTGAGCTAGAGATACAGACCCACCATAGTACTGCTCAAGAATAAAGGCCAAAGGTCCAATGAGCTGGAAGGTTGGAATTGCCTGGGGGAGTTCCGGTGGGTCAGCAGAGTGAGGCTTACAGCAGCTAAGTGTGGAGGTACAGATAGGGAAATTGAGGCTTGGGGAGGTTCAGAATTTCCCGAGGGAATGTAAGTCACAGGTTCAAGACCCCGAACTGGAAGTCAGAATTGGAGCCAAAATGAGGACGAATCTCTAATATCGCGGGCCACCAACTCACTGTCATGTGACAGATGGTGCTGACGTGCTCCCATCCGTTCCCCTAGCATCACCTGCACGAATGATTGGATTCTGACCATTGTGGATGAATTGGTCGTTGATTACAATGGTTTCAAGGTGACTTTTAGAGCAATGGTTCCCAAAGGGTGGTCCCTGGACGGCCAGGGACCTCAGCCTCACCTGAGAGCTTGTTAGGAATGCAGATTCCCTAGCCCCACCCGGACTCCCTGAATCCGGAGCACTGGGTCCTGGGCCCAGACATCTGGGCTTTAACATGATCCTGATGGCGCCAGTTTATGAGGCACTGTCTTAGAAGTTTAGAAAAGCTTACTTTCACATTCTTTTGCTTGTTGATCAGGTGTCCAAATGCTATAAGTACATTTCGTGCATTTCGTTAGCAGTGGGGACTAGATTCTTGCTACTTCCTGTATTGGCTGGTGGATCAAAAACACTGCATCACCTGGGAGCTTGTTAGAAATGCAGACTCTCGGGGTGCCTGGTGGCTCAGTCGTTGGGCATCTATCTGCCTTTGGCTCGGGTCATGATCCTGGGGTCCTGGGATCGAGCCCCACATCGGGATCCCTGCTCGTCAGGAAGCCTGCTTCTCCCTCTCCCACTCCTTCTGCTTGTGTTCCCTCTCTCACTGTGTCTCTCTCTGTCAAATACATAAATAAAATCTTAAAAAAAAAAAAAAAGAAATGCAGACTCTCAGCCTCGCGCCAGACCTCCTAAGCCATTTTCTGTATCTTAGCAAATGCCCAGGTGATTTATGCGCATGTTAAACTTTATGTCCATACATAAAGAAGGTCCTTAGCATTTCAGTTCACTCTTCAAAAAAAAAAAAAAAAAGACATTTATTTATCTTTTCTTTTTAAGAAATCTCTACACCCAATGTGGGGTTGGAACTCACGAACCCAAGATCAAGAGTTGCATGCTCTGCCGACGGAGGTGGCCAGACGACCTTAAAAAACCCATTTATATGGTGCCTACTGCACGCCAGGTATTTTTTGGAGCACCGGGAACACACATATAAATAAGATACAGGTATTTCCCTAAGCAGAACAGATTAAAAAATGAAACCTAAAAAAAAAAAAAATAATACTCCGTGAGTAATGCAGGGAGTTTTGCTCTTGGGTAAGGTTAGAGGGCCAATCACAGAGGGCTGTCCGGGGAGGTGACCTCTGAGGTGTGATTTGAAAAACAAATAGGACTTCATTAGTTGGATAAAGCAGAGAAAGGACTTCAAGTTGGAGAGTTATTTTCCTTGAAAAAAGGTCACTTCAAATTATAATTATGAATTCAAGAGGTATTTTTAAAAAATCGATCATTATTATACTCTAATCTGTACTTATTTCCTGCGTTTCCCCAGGCACCTGTGACCTCTACTCTGCCTTCTGTTCTGTATTCCCAAAGACAGATAAAAATGTCTTCCTGAATTTAGTTATTTTTTCCATTATGCTATTTTATTTAAGATACATTCAAGGGTGATTTAGTGATATTTTTAATGATTAAATGTTATAGTTATAATGTCTTATTTCATATCCATTCGCCTTTAACAGTATAAATACTGTGTAATAGAAAAATAATTCTAAAATATAGAGTCATCCTTCACTCATAACATGAATGGGAGACATATACAGGCTTGGTTTCAAGAATAAAAATTTTTTTCTTTTCAAACTGCAATTTACTCCCAGGAATGTAATTCTTATTTAATGAACCTGAAAATAAATGGTAGTTTCACCCCACCACACAGTAGAGAATGCAATTTACATATATTGTTCTATTTCCCCGACCCCATCAACTGTGTGGTTATAGAAGGGGTTGACTTAATAGCAATAAACCATGGCTTGGCTGTTCTTGTGCCTACCTAGCAAAGCAGGACTTTTCTTTCCTGTTAATGTCTCACCCAGTTTCTCCTGGGAGTTCTTGATGGTACCTCATGGGAGTTGACCAATAGTTCTGCCCAGAACTTGGGCCATCCGCCATGTTCTTCTGCTTTAGTTCATCCTTGTTGTGATCTGCTCCCTATAAGCTGGTGGGGAGTACCTCAGTTTTCCCCCAAGCCACTTCACCACAATGGAATCTGTGTCATGGCCAAGGGTGTTCCCTCCAAAGATTCCCAAGTGGACCGGGGGCTGAACGTGTATAACTTAGAAGCAATACAAATCACCATCCCCACCCTGTCCACACTTTGCCATCTAAGCTTCGACATAAGCTGCTTGTCCCACAGGATCTGATCAGCGATCTGATGTTGAGGAAATGGTGTACATTTATGGAGAAAAAGAAAAGTAGATTCCTACCTGACTTCATATAAAAAAGTGGATTTCAGATGGATTAAAGATCTACATATGAATGGTAGAACTATAAAGTAAAGAGAAGAGGAGGTGGGAAAATCATTTCTCATAAGGGACCGAGGAAGGACTTTTAAAGAAAACCCCCAAGGCATACATCATATGATTAAAGATTGGTGGGCTTGACTATTTCCATACTAAGGCTTTCTGTTTTCGAAAGGAAACTATGGACAAAGATTACAAGTGATGGATTGGGAAAAGATATTTGCAATGTCCCAAACCAATGAGGGCCTTATATATAAATACGTAAAAAACATCTGTAAATCAACATAGAAAAATAGAAAACTTAATTGAAAATTGGGCAAACGACATAAAAGGAAATTAAAAGAAAAGGAACCCAAACGGTCAACGACCATATGAAGAGAAGCTCAAACCCTTTATCAATCAGAGAATGCAAGATAAAACAACAAAGAAATATAAATCCATCAAATAGGCAAAGTCAGAAAGCTGGATAATGCACACTGTGGGTGGGATACATCAATCAGAGCCCTATGGGTGTGTAGACAGGTGCCACCATCTTGGTCATATTAAGTTTCCCTCGTGATCCAGTGTGTGTGTGTGTGTGTTTGCCTTGTTGTTCCTTTCTCAGAAATCCAGGGAGTACTAAAGGAATACTCCACTAAAGTCTGATTCAACAATATAGCTTTATATAGCTTTGGAAAATCAAGGGAGAGATAAAGGGTCACAGAATCTAGAAACAAATGAGCCCTGTTCTATATTCTTCTCTTCTGGAACCCACATGGAGGAAGCAGCATCCTTTCGGCGTACTCTGGACAAGAGTTCCAAGTGGCACATGGTGGGGAGTTGAATGAGTGGGTTTCACCTCCAGCTGAATAACTTCGGAGTCAGCAACCTGAGTCGTCTCATCGCCCTTCTCATAAATACTTGAGAAGCATGGTTACACTGGTTAAAGTTCAGCATCTTTAATAATTCATCTGTCAGTTGAATTATTTGATCTAACCTGATCTTGAAGTCATAACTCGACTCTAAAATGAGTACAGTGAAAAAAGTCATACTGTCACAGGAAGCTTACCTACGGACTTAGTACTAATAAAATTCTGACCTGCACACATCAGTACATCATAATTATTGGCATCTGCAGCCCCAGAGCAACTTGGCATATTATCAGGGAAATATGTTTAGAGAATGGGCCTGGGCCAGGGCAGAGAAGACTGAAGGCTGTGGGTTCCGAAAGACTTTCAAACCTGTATTTCAAGTGTCTACACTATTTCTTCTGTCCGGAGGAATATGTCATCTGTTGAGTTTGTAGCCGAGGGAAGAGCCTTAGAGGGCATGGTGGACAGACCCTACGGTGGTCCCCCATGATTCCTGCTTCCTAGTATTTACGCCCCATGCAGCCCTCTCCTCTTGAGTGTGGGCAGAACCTGTGACATGCTTCTAAGCAACAGAATGTGGCAACAGTGAAGTAATTTTGGAGATGTACTTATGGTCCCAACTCAGTTAATTTTTATTTTTTAGAGATTTTCTCTTAAGTAATCTCTATACCCAACATGGGGCTCAAACCCACAACCTTGAGACCGAGTCACATGCCCCACCAACTGAGCTAGCCAGGTGCCCCCCAAATCAGTTAATTTTGAATTAATCAAAAGGGAGCTTATCCTGAGTGGGCCTGACTTAATCAGGTGAAAACCCATAAAGGAGGGACTGGACCCTCCCTGAGGTCAGAGCCTCTCCTTGTGGGCTTGATAAAATAAGGAGCCATGTTGGAGATGCCCCTGGAGCAAGGAACCGTGGGCAGCCTCTGGGACCCGAGGGCAGCCTCCAGCCTCCAGCAGCAAAACACCAGGGCTACTCGCCAGTCATATAGCTGCAAGAAATGGAAATATTTTAACAATTGGAATGAACTTGGAAGCAGATTGATCCCCAGCTGAGCCTTCAGATGAGACTGCAGCCTAGCCAAAATCTTGATGAGACCCTGAGCAGATGACCCAGATAAATTTTGCCCAGACTCCTGAGATAATAAATGCGCCTTTAAGTTTGTGTGCATTCCTTACACAGCAATATAAAACTAATACAGAGGGGTGGGGTGGAGAGGGTGAGGGGAGATAAGGAAGGGAAAGAAAAGGGAAGAAATAATAGATAGTGGTGATTAAATTTAAATTGGCTTTTATCAAGCTCTGAGCTCACATTTTCCTTTATTCCTCACCCTATGTATATTTTAGACTGCAGAATGCATTGGGTCACATCTGAATGGACTTGGGTGCAGGCTTGGAACCCAACCAAGAAGGAAGTTGGGCCCAAGAACTGGTGGAAAGATGAGGAAAAGCAGAGGAAAGTTCCCGCTCTGGGCTAAGGGCTGGTATGGAATCAGACCGTGTTGGGAAGGACAGGTTTTAGGGAACAGACTGCTTATGCTGGCTGTTAGGTCAATATTTGCCACTACCCTTCCCACACCCCACTGCAGTCGTCAGTCATTCACAAACTAATGTGCACTCAACATTCTACAGCAGATTTTCAGATATTGGGGAAGAAATAGTTATTCACGCAAATCACACATCATTATCATCTAAGGCACCCAAAGGCTAAGAACAAGTGAGTATGTATGTGTTTGTTTGCATTATTCAGGGGATTCTCAGTTGTCTTTTGACCTGGGACTTAGGAAAGGATTTGGGTAAGTCAGAACCCAAGTGTAACGAGGGAGAGTCTTTATCTGCTACTATCTCATTGCATATATCATTTAAATATCGTTAGCAGGGCCTTTGTGAAATGGGTGTCATGTACTAACTGATCAGAGTTGGCTCCTTCATGCCAAACCTAGACAAGGTCCTGACTTATCTGTAGTCCCTTCCTCAGTGGACTATCAATTTCCCTCTTAGCACTTACTGCAGTCTGTCATTATTCTGTTTATTTTACTCTTCTTTGCTTGCCCCCTACACCTGCACTTGCCCACTAGACCTCCACATGCCACTAGCCACAGGTGGGCTTTAAATTTAAATTAATTAAATTACGTTGTCTTGAAGATTCCGTTTCTTCGTCATTCTGGCCACACTGAAAATACACAAGAGCCACGTATGGCTATTTGCTACCATATTGTGCATCACAGATTTAGAAAATGTCCACGATTGCAGGAAATCCTATTGGACAGTGCCGAACGCTACCTGTTCAGCTATTTTCACCACTGGCTTCAGACCCCTTAAACATTTGTGCACAGGCAGTCCTCATTCTGCATGGATCTGATATACATGAATTTCAGTTACCATGGTTTTAGCTAAACACCTGTCCCCCAACAACATGGTTGAAACTTCAGTTACCATGGTAATGTTAACTGAGAATCATTGCACAAAGTACAAACTTTGCAACTACCTCTTCAATCCAGAAATCACTATATAAATAAAATAGGTGCATGATGATCAGTGACCAATCATATCACCTCTTGCAGCGTCTGTTGGTGATGGGCCACCAAGCATCTACTATTCAGCTCAGGCACAGACAGCCAAGCATGTAGTAGTGCTGCCTCCTTTTTTCCCCCCTGCATGATAAAGCCACATAACATTTTATAAAAATGGATGATTGAAGGAGGGAACCGATCAACAAAGTTGAAAGTGAAGTAAAGAAACAAGAAATGATAATGCTGGAAGTGAAATGAAGATAGAGTGTGAATGGGATGATAGAAAAAGTAGCTGCTTATGGGAATGCGAGCACTGCCTTCATCTGAGACTGGACATACGCAGCCAGAGGAAGGCAGTGAAGGCGAATTCATTGACAGAAGCAAGGAGGGTGGCTGTGATGAAAAGGATGAAGCTGTCCCAGAGGAAGTAACACTGGAAAAGAAACCCACTTACATTAAAGGAACTCTTGGAGACATTTCACAACACTGGAAGCACAAACGATAAAATAATGGGAAGCTGATCCAAATTTAGAAAGTGGTATGACAATTTGCCAAAGCATAGAAAAGATGCTTACTCCAGATTATAAGTTAAATGATGAATAAAAGATGACAAGCTTTGTTCACATTACCCCTCTATAAGGCTTTACCAAAAAAGTCCACTTTAAATCTCTCAGTTTCTAATGTTTTAAATTACCATGTACCAAATAAATATCCATTTTACTATATTTTTTCATGTCCCATATATTTAAAATTGACAGTAAGATTGTAATGTTTTCACAAACATCTCTATAGGTCATGGAACAATTGTAATTTTTTCTCATTGACAATTAAGATCATTTTGCACATTTCTGACTTGCTTGGTCATCCTTGCAGTCCTGCGACGCCATGCAAAGTGGAGACTGCCTGCAATGCTGACTCGCTCTGAGCCCCTCCTTTCGTGAGGAATGACCCTTCTAGAATGCGTGCTCCATTTTTGGCAAGGACCATGTCAATCATTCACCATTGTCTCTCAACTCCAGCCCCTAGCAGTATTTGCCCAGATTAGGAATGAATGAACGGACCCATCTTGCCCCTTTTCAGTGGGTGACAGAAAGGAGTCATGGATCATTTAGTGAAAGGGCAGAATGTGCGAAAGGTACTAATCAAAGTGAAAACAGAAATATTACTTAGTTGGAGGTTATCAAGAAGGCTCAGCTTCCCAAATCCCACATACCTCCACTGCCAAAGCTAATTCTGCCTAAAGTTGTGAATGACAATGCCGCAACCAGAATTTTGGTCCAGACTGGAGAGTAGAAAATGAGAATTAACAGGTAGAACAACAACAACAAAAAACAAACAAACTCACAGACAACTCAATGCTTTGAGGTTAATGTGTAACAGAAAATTGAGATGCGATTATAAATACAGAGGCAAGATTGGAGAAAATTCAGCTGAAGGCAGGAGGTTAATTTCAAGTTGAATGGTGAAATGAGCCATGTGGGATAATTGGCTATCTACTTATTTCAGTGACCCAGGATTTAACTCATTCCATTATTTTGTGCAGCAGAAACATTTGATAAAGACATGGATTTCCTATGTATAAGCTTTGAAATTAAAAAGTGAGTGGGGTAGGCCAGAGAACAGGGAGATAATTAAAAAGTATCCAGCTTAGTGATGTTCAAGTTCTTATGAATAAAAATTCGGTTCAAAAGGTTAGATTCTGACTGATCTTTCAAAGCAGAGACGCTATCTCTGCAATGTTAACTCTAAAGGAAGATTTGGGATGTTATATAGAGAACGTGTTATCATAGTTTTTGGACTGCCAGAGGGGAAACTAGCACTGGAATCCATAAAACCAAACTGAAAACTAGTCTTACCACCCCCCACAGAGCTCCTCAAACACCTCCCACCTCTGAGTACCCCTCCATCCCCCAAAATGCGGAGACAAAGTCAGGTTAGAGAGAAACAATGTAATATGTGTATTTTGCTCCCTATGAAGATTTCTAAATGTTTGGAAAAGATAAGGAATCACCCGAAGAGAGCCGATTTGCTCATTTCCCAATTTAAAAATCAATTAACACAATTATGAATGGTAAACCAGTCAAAGAGAGTGGACTTCTCCCATTGCCAAACCAAGAGTAATCCAGGAGAAATAAATCCGAGTGACATCCTGAGTAGCTCAGAAGTATCATTCAGAGAATAACTGGCTTTTGGAAATACATGAAAAAGGAACATAAATGAAGATTGTCTTACGACAAATCATCATGGAAGATGAAATTCATAGCAAAAGGAATTCATCCGTTGCAGTGTTGCTGTACTGGTCATTCCAATATTTGTTAGTCTTTCTTTTCTGGAAAGTAATTTATTTTGCGATTAGACTGATTGCAGTTGGGCCTAAGGGGTCTGTGTTAATTTCAATGTCTAAAGCAACTGCACTGGTTGTTGGATTTTACTGGAAGCCTAATGCTGTGGTGGTTGTTCATCTGAGTACTCTGTCTTTTCCATGTCTATCATACCCCTTCTGGCCAATCCACTTACATAAAATATGCTGGAATGAGGACTCAGCTAGAAGGGCAATTGCAGTCAGACCAACTCAGAGTCAAATGTTAAACTCAAACCCAGACAATAATACTAACATCAGTATATATAGGTATGAAGTTGAAAGAAGATGCCCAAAGTTGTTGACAAGGACTCTCTTTGGGGGCTGGGTTTATGGGAATTTTCACTTTCTTCGTCACTTACTTCTCTAATATTTACTTGATAACATTAAGAGATTATTGATTTTTGGGAAAGTGTGAAAATGGCATTGTGGTTATGTTTAAAAGTTATCTGTAAGAAGTTCTTACTAAATGAATTGGTGTGTGAGAAGTACATACCGATTCATTACATGACTGTGTCTACTTTTGTGTATGTTTCAAAGTCTTAGAATAAAAGATTAATAGTGATATACTCGGAAAAGCAGGCTGGGGACTAAATATAAAGGACCGTGAGTACAGGGGCGCCTAGGTGGCGTAGTCAGTCGCGTGGCCGACTCTTGGTTTCGGCTCAGGTCATGATCTCGGGGTTCTGGGATGGAGCCCCACCGACGGGCTCTGTGCTCAGTGGGGAGTCTGCTTTTCTCTCTCTCTGCCCCTCCCCCCGCCCACGCGTGCTCTCCTCCTCTCTCTAAAATAAACAAATCTTTAAAAAAAAAATGGACCTCGGGTTACAAGGAAGTTTTATTCTCTAGTTCAGTGGTCTCCCAACTTGTGTGAATGCAACCCTACCTGCGACAAGATTTTTGCATACATGCACCAGGCATATGCTTATTAATTGATTTATTTATTTAAAATGATGTACATATACCACCGTACTATTACGCCATTATAAAACATACATAAACATAAAAAAGGCTAGATAAAAATAAACACAAGGATCATTCTAACATGTTCTTCCTACACTCTAGTGGACCTGGACCCCACTCAGGAGCCCCATGTGTAGTGAATTGGTGGCGGCGGTGGGGGGGGGGGGGCTTGAGGTTTTCGAAGTACTAAAGAGTTTGTAAGAAACAGAAATGTACCGGAGCACCCATAGGTAATGGGAGATGATCTGGAAAGACCCAGAGCTGCTTCACTTAGGCCTCTCAAAGAACTGGAATGGACTACAAGCTGTTCTAACTGGATAGGATTTGAACAAGGATCACCACTTCCTTGTACACTCCTTTTAGACACATGCAACACACATAATGCATCCTGCACATACAGGCAGGAGACAATATGCATATAAAGCAAACATCTCCCACACATTATCTTGGTCAATATATTTGACGTAATGACTATGATGAAATTATCTTAACATTAAAGTATTTACTCTGCCGGGTAATGCAGTAAAACCGTCACACACGTGATTGTACTTAAAAGTCATGACAATCCTATGGAAAGAGATTTTCGTTTTACTATAAGGAAATCGAGGTTTAGAAAACATTAACTTTCCCAAGATGAAAGGGGTAGAAAATGGCAGAGTCCAGATGTAAATCAAGAAGTTTCTGACCCCAGGCCCCATGTCCTTAACGATTAAACCACATTGCCTCCATAGGGAATTAACAACAGTGTCCAAACCATAAGATTGTTGTGATGGTTAAATATATGTGATATGCTTAGCACATTGTCTGACATAGAACACACATCCTATTAATGTTAGCATTTTAGTGCACAGAATATTTACCAAAAATTTCCACAGTAAACACCATTATTTATCAATATCAAACACCAATATTTATAATTATAAGAAAATAATGTTGTATTATTTAAACATTATTTATAATAACACACACCTAAACTCCTTTTGTTTGCTACCATCTAGAAATATGTGTGACTTTTGTGATGGAATCTCTATGGAACGACTGATGAGAAGAGATAGCAACTACAGACCGTTACACCTCCTGCCCAGTAGGCTACAAAAATGAAGTATTTGCACCTGGCGTACTCCTGTCATCTTTTAAGGAGCCGTCTACATAAACAGGAGTAGGCGGAGCTTAAGCACTAAATGACCCATGAAGTACATAATGTACATATCAATTTTATTTGACAATTGCGGCTTGCATCCTTTTGCTTTGACCCAAAGATACATTTGTAGACAGAGGACGGTTCTGAAAACTTCTTTATGTTCCATCAGTTTCACCGAAAGTGGTCAAATTTACCACTTGTTTGTTTTCCGCCCAGCTTTCCTATTTCTATCTACCAATCCAAATGAGAACTTCTACTAAATACTTTATCATGGCTTCTATATGAGAGGAGCCATCTCTCCCTGATTTTCTGGAACATTCCGGATTTGAAACTGTCCCAATGCTAGGCTGGGATTCCGAATTTGGTTGGAAGCATTGGCCCTGTAGACGTGATGCACGAAGCTCTATGCGGAGAGCCGTGCCTCACAGGCTGGTGTCCCGTCTGCTTTATAGGACTGGATCTGCACTGACTCCGATGATCCTTGATTGTGGCTTTTTGTAATTTTGCAAATACTTCACTAAATGTTCTGTCACTCTTAATGGAATTCTAAGTTTCGCGGTTGAGTTGGGGTGGGGAGGAAGATGACGTCTTTGGTTTATATATTTTGACATTAAATCAAAGGAGATCTCTCTTTTCATCAAGCAATTTAATTTTGATATTACTCATTCCCTTCATTTTATGTAATTAGATAATCTCTAACTCTAGGTATTGCCTAGGAACCTGCCCATCGTTACCTCTCTTCTTCTACTTGGGAAGTATTTTAATTGTAGAAACATCGTGAAGAGCATTTCTAGTGACACAATAGAATCCACCGCACCCCAATTTCTAGTCCAAATGGCATAAGCCAAAATTAAATGTTATGTAGGGATTCCTGGAAGAAAGCATCAGATAACCAAACACTATGAGCAAAAAATTGATTTATTATATATATTCTCTATTAATTCATAATAGCTTCTTGGATCTTAAATGTCTTCTTTGCTATTTCCAATGCTTAAAAATTGTAATTTTAAAACATAAGTACTGTTTTATATACATTGTGATTTCTTTCTCTCTCTCTTTCTCTTTTAACTTCTAAGCATGAATGATATGGTCTCCAAGTATCCACTTGGGAGGGAAAGGGGATAGGATTCATTGTTTTGCTCTAACACGGTAGAATTTAAAACTTCACATCATATACCTGGAGTTTCAACTATATGAAAAATAGCCAAATGTCATCACTTTCTTGGATATTTCTTTTTCATGTATATATATGTATAATATAAACAGAATATGTCTGATTAGTACATTTCAACATTTCATCAGTGTGACTTTTATCTCCTATTTTATATAAAATAAAATATACAGAGAGAAGAAAGGAGACATCTGTTCATCGTACACATAAAGTAAATAAACGTTCATGTATGGCTTTGCAAAGGTAGATTATGATGTGACTTTCATACTTTATTTATTTAAAAGCATCTTGAGAGAACGCATTAGTGTGCTTACGAGGGCGGCCATGGTGGTTGAATGTCGCGCCGAGAGTCCAACATTAGGATCCCCACTGGTCTTTCCAGTGGCTGCCTCTGCAGCTTTCAGGAGACAAATGTAGTTTATGACCACTTCATTGATCTTCGCTACGATTTCCTGCCGCTGTGTTTCTGAGTTCACGACCTTCACTAATCGCATGCAAGCTTCCGTTAGGCAACAGAGCACTTGAAAGCTGGAAGTCATAGCTAGGAGCATCTCCTCTGGGCTTTTCTCGGCCATTGCCAGTTTCCTACAGGCACTTCCCAACTGTCTGGACTCGATGGACAACAGCTGCTTGTACTGAGAAAGCGTAAGGTCATATGCTTCAGGGCGTGACTCCTCTCTCTTCCCCTTTGTTGCCCTGACAAGGCAGAGCAGCTCATTGGCATCATTTTGGGCTGCGAGGAACCCATCAGGCATTGCATACGTGCTCTCTTTTAGGGCACTGATTCTTGCAATCCGGGCATCGAAGGCCAGGCTGCTAAAGTCCGCATCCTCTGGGCCAGTCAGGTCGTCTGCCCAGACCTTCAGCACTGACCCTCTGGTCAGCTCCCCTCCTTGCTTCCGAATCCCAACAGCCAGAGGTGGGCTGATTGGTTCTGGCATGGCTTGAGTCATCTGTGGTCGAAAGAGGCAAGAGACCTGGCGTGCGGCCCCTCCCTCCTCTTCATCCTCATCGCCGTCTTCATCCTGCCCTCGGGTCAGGAAGCAGTAGCTGAAAGGTCCCCGGCATCTCCAATTGCTGCCTTCCAGCTTGCGCAAGGGTAATGTCCTACACAGCTTTGAGTCTTTGTGAGCGGCCGGGGACCTTTTGTGAACTTTCCCCTCAGAGCTAAAGAACATCGAGCTTTGGGAAAAACTTTTGGTGAGCTTCTTCCCCAGGGGGAGTTCTGCTCGCCTTTCCGAGCTGGCCTCCTGTGCTTCCGTGACACCTGGACACTTTAAGCTGACCGCACCCTTGGTTCTCTCTTGGAGGGTCTCCAAACCTACAGATCCCGAGAGGATACTGCTGCTACGTCTCAGAGCCCTCTGGCTGGGGGATGTTCCGAGGCTCCCCCCTCTCAGATCCAGTGGCCGCCAGTTCACAGCCTCTCCGTATGCCAGATTTGCTTGGGAGAAATCATTAGGGTCTTGATTTGGAATTGGCACCTTTGATTCCGAGTGAATGTTTGATGGTAGCAGGATGGGATCAGCTTCAGGATGTTGAGACCAAGCTGAAGGCATGCCTCCTCGTCTCTCCTTCCCAGGCTCTGTCAAAGCTACACTAGGGGTAGCAGAGAAACAGAGAGAATCATTAAGCATCTCATGGGGGGTCATTTTCACTGAATCTCTACATGCTGTTTGTCATCGCCCGAGGATGCACTCTAGAAGGGCTGCCATTTGTCAGGGTCACCCCCCTTTTCAAAGACTGCCTCCTGAGATCTCATCAGATTTCCATTTCAACACATTTCAAGAAATTCAGGGAGTCTGTTATTTCTGAAACTATGGGTTTCTTTGGAATTGGCTAGCAATCACAGTCGTTTTCAGAGACCATGGCGTTTCATGACTTGCCTTGCCCCCAGTATTTATCTAGCAGCGTTTAGACATGTAATTAGAAAACGTACCTCCTAGATCTCGACTATGCAAACATATTTATGACATTGAAGTTTCATTTCAAGGCAGTTAGGTGAATCCTGGCATCAGTTATCTTTTTTTTTTTTTAAATGGTCTAATTTAATGAATGCAAAGTAAACAAGGTCAACTTTTTTAAGAGGTCCCCACGAGGTCTGCCTGGTACTGGGTTTGAAGCAGAGACCCTGGACGAGTTGCCCAACTATTCTCAAAAAAGTTGTCATGTGAGGGGTGCCTGGGTGGCTCAGTCATTAAGGGTCTGCCTTCGGGTCAGGTCATGATCCCCGGGTGCTGGGATCGAGCCCCGCATCGGGTTCACTGCTTGGCGGGAAGCCTGCTTCTCCCTCTCACAACTCTCCCTGCTTGTGTTCCCTCTCTCGCCGTCTCTGTCAAATAAATAAATAAAAATCTTAAAAAAAAAAAGTTGTCATGTGAATTTCAATTAAAACAATTTTTTAAAAAAGCTGTTATGTGAAGAAAATATTTCTGCCTCACAGAATTTTAGTGAGAAGAGGGAAGTTAGGGGAAAGCTCTTTGTAAACCACGAAAGAGTAAACAGCATGCTTTAATTAGAGGTCAAGATGCTAGCGGAGTGACGAGTTAAGGAACATTCATAGACCCGTTTCCCAAGGCCGGGGATGTCAGTGGTGGGTTTTGTGAAAGGAGATCATCTTAAAAGGGCTGCAAATGAACCAAGGTAAGCTCTCCCTACCATCTACTGACCTAGTATGGAAGCAACACTGTTGATATACTTTGATATTTGAGAGTATGAAAGAACATCTGGTTTTTGCCACAGGACGGCTGGCCGAGTGGATCGGTGAGAGGAATATGTGCCCACTGGGTGGCAGAATGGTGAAGATGGGCGCAGAAGGTGGCTGTTCTTGTTTCTACCTGTGCCTATATTTTATTCTTTTGGGGAAAATAAAGCAGCTCGTCGTGCATACCCCCAGAGCCTTCCTGACGCCGAGGTGTGCCAGATACTGCAGAACACATCTCTAAGAGAGTCTTACAGAGTAGGGAGGGGTGTTAAGTATTGCTGAAGGGCAAATGATCTTCCCCAACCCCTTTGATCTCCCCGCTACCCCTGCTCTATTCTCCTTCCTTGCCCCTCAATGACGAAGTGGCAAAAACAGAAATTTGAGGTCTTGAGAGGGACATTAAACTCTTGGGACTCTACGTCATACTGTCCTGTAACCAAAAGTCCTGCTGAACGCTGCTAAAAATCTACATTTAGACTTTAGAAAAAAAAATGTATTGCTCCACCACATTTTGGAAGCCAGCACAGAGCAAGATTCTCAAGAGTGGACGCCATTTCCACTATTGTTCCAGATCTAGGAACTTCAGTGTTCACTAAACACAGGGAAGGGGGGTGCGGAATCAATGCTTGATAACCTGGCCACAGTTCTGCAGCCTTTAAACAAAATTTTAACTTTTAGTTTTCTTCCAGACTTTATACTTTTAGGTTTGTCGTAAATCTGGTTTACATGCTTCCGGGGTGTAATGCGAAGCACTAAATCCATCATTGCTGTACCTGTGGTTTCCTTAATCTTGGGGAGTCGATGACATCCATCTCTCAAAGTGCCAAACAGGGGTTCCGCATTAATAGCTGTGTGCAGGGCAGGCACTGTCATCCGCGGACACATCCCTTCCGTCTGGGGGTGTAATTCCTTAAAGGTGGCTCCGTGGGGGGGCAGCCCAGCGGCTCTCTCCTCGGAAGGAACGTAACTCATGCCTTTCCCCGAAGTCTCGGGAATCAGGTGCTTCCCCATAGCGGGGCAGAGTGGGGACTCCACAGGTGTGGCACAGGTGCCACAGCCCGCCTCCACTGACGAGCCTTGGGAGCTCTGTAGAGAAAAATGGCACTCGCCTTGTAACGATGACATCCGCTTGGCCAAGTGGTAGTCACAAAGGCGGGCCACGCTCTCTTCCGCCTCGGGAAGCTTGGAAGGATGGTCACAGGTGGACGGGTCAGTATCCTCGGGGTTATCTAAGTCTTTGGCTGAAGATACACAGGTCACGTCAGTTAAGAAGTGGTCCCGCTGGCCAAGTGCGGAAACCTCACCGGCTTCTCCATCAGGAGCGCCTTCGTCCTTCTCTTCCGCCTCCCTTGTCCCCAGACCAGAAGCTCTCGGGAACGTTATCCCCGTTGCCGCTTCCAACCCACTTTGCTCAGTCACCGCCCCCTCAGCGGCCATGTACCATCTTTGGCTGTCCTTGCGAAAGGCAGTTCTTTCCAGGTTAAAAGTGCTTAGGTGTTGACTGTCCCTTGAAGACACAGTACCAAATTTACCTTTGGCTTCCTCCTCTGCCTCGGCCGTTTTGGCCCCCTGCTGCTTTTTCCCTGGCATGTTTGCACTAGGGGCCGCCTTCCCCTCCCCATCGGCCAGCTTGCTTTTCCTTTTGCTGGTGCAGGAATACACCACCGACCCCATGTGCAGTTTGCTAAAGTAGTCGGTGACCGACTTGGTCTCCATGGTTTCGGGCTCCATCTCCATGGGGTCTGGGTGAAGGATCTGCTTGGAAGGCACAACTTTGGGCGGGAGGTCAGTCACTGGGCGGGTGGCCAGGGCGTGGGAGGACTTGGGAGGCAAGCCCCCAGCAGGGGTTTTGGAGGTGGGGAACTCGGTCTGCTCCTCTGCAAGGGGGTGGTATCCTTCGTGAGTGGCCAAGAACATGCGGGAGAGGCTTTCTGACTGCTTCTGTGCTGTGGCCAGTTCAGAGCTCTCAGTCATTTCAGAAGAGTTAGTCTCATTGCCCGAGTCTGACGAAGACTCGGGACTATAAGCCCGCAAGATGGCTACACCTGCATGCCGTAAAAGACAAGAGCCGATTAATGGATGCATCAGAGGCACTAGGAGACACGTAAGAAAATGGGACTCGTTATTGTAAAACAACAACAACAACAACAACAACAACAAAAGACAAACAAAAAACCAAGGTTTTCCCTTTGCAGTAAGGACTCTGAGTTTATTGCACAATTGTTCCAGAAATGGGGGAAAATACGTGCCACATATTTAAAAAAACAAAAAAACAAAAAAACGAAGGAAACCACGTACACGGAAAACCCATGATGGTGTAGGTTCAACACACTTATGAAATGGGACATGCGTGAAATGGAGAACAGCACACAACAGGACTTCAGGGGTAAATGGCTTGAGAGGATGCAATGCATGGTTATCAGTGAATAAATGTAACAATCGTGAAAGAACCTGAATTGTCACTGGTCTGCTGTTCTTCTGACACGGACAGAGCTTCTAGAGCTTCCAGCGTGGAAACCACGGTGTTATCCAGGCCCTTCTCACACTTGCCCTCGGCGCTGGTGGGCACAGCGTCAATGAGGGACACGGGGATCTCATCGCTTTGCAGACTCCTGCCTGGCTCCTTGTCCTCGAGGAAGGACGCTGCCTGGCTCTGGGAGTCCTCCTCATCTGAGCTATCTCGAAAGCCAGGTGGGGGTGCGGCGATGGCCATGTTCAAGGAACGCAACAGGAAGTCATCCTCATTGTCATCCCCTTCTGGAGGGGGCAGGGATGTGAGGTCAATGATGTCATCGCTTGACCCAGACAGGTTGAGGATGGCTGGCTGGTTCATCTCTCCCACCACGAGGTCCTCCTCACAGCTCACCTCATCTTCGTCCTCCGCGTCATCGGTGTTTTCTGCGTAACAGATGTCGTGCAGGAGGGGCTCCTCTATCCCCTCGGCGGCCTCAAAGTTTTTGACATCACCTATGTTTGCATAAACGGAATTTGCCACAAACTGGATGCTCTCAGCATCAGGAGCGAGATCCAGGCCCTTCATGTCATTGGCACTGCCGATGTAGAGATTCCTCTGCTTCTCCAGCAGTTCCGGGCTCTCCTCCAGGAGTCTATCGTAGCCGAGAGTCGGGGGATTCATGCCATCATCCAAGGCGAGATCTCCGAAAATAAAGGACACTTTAGCTCCTCTCGGAGACTCCTGGGCTTTCTTTAGTGTTTCCGGTCCTGAGAGGGTCAGCAGGGACCGCTGAGCTAGAGTCCTGTAGTCGGCCTCACACGGAGCATCTCCCGGCTGGGTCAGCGGCTGGTTGAGTTCGTCTGGATTATAGGTGCTGTCTATATACAGGTGCCGGTGGTCTTTGGGACACAAGGTGCCGTCCGAAATATCGACCGTCTTCTGTTTTGAATCTATATATGTTATTTGGGCTTCTTGCTCCCCTTCGCCAATAAAGGTGGTCATCTGGGGTATACAGTTCCAATCGGGGCCAAGGAGGTTATGCTTTCCTTTATTTTCAGTTCCTAAGGAGAAAGAATCATGCAAAGACAACGTTACTGTGAGGCCTGGTTTCTTAATTTCATGGCTTGTAGCATCATCACTTTTGTAAATACGGTCATGCAGCCTTCCGGATATGGTACCAGTCGATGGAGGCTTCAGGTGTCAGGATTTCCTGGTTAGGAGAACTGACCTTAACAAAATCGATCCCACACAAAATATAATTGCTATTTGATAAAAAAGAATACCATCCGAGTATAGGGGACTGCAGCTTAACTCCATCTGACCCTTGGTTCTATTATTAGAAGACCTCATTTCCATCTATGAATGGGAATATACAAAATGCCTTTCAAATTCCTTAAAGGCCACAGTCCAATCAGTTGTCATTCCAGAAAATAGATTCCCCTTTTCTCGGTAAAGTGAGATCTGACATCCCCCACTTTGTGGACGAAGATGTTGGACTTTTTCCTCATTGAGTTAAGAGAAAGTCAAGGAACCGCATACTTCCACCACATATTTTAGGAACTACTGTATAATGTAATAATGTCACAATAAAAATAATCTAATATATACATACATAAAAATATGATAATATTGTAATGATAGTACAAAAACCTCTATCCTCAGCCTTTGTATATCCTAGTGAGTGTTAAGACATCCACGCATAAAGCTTAGGATGGATGCTTGCGCGTGTGCGCGCACACGCACACGTGTATGAGTGCATAACGTGGAGCACGTCACAGGTAATGTGCTTCTCTCTACTATTGCTTCTCCCTTTTTAAGATTTTATTTATCTGACAGAGAGACACAGTGAAAGAGGGAACACAAGCAGGGGGAGTGGGAGAGGGAGTGGGAGAAGCAGGCTTCCCGCTGACCGGGGAGCCCGATGCGGGGCTCGATCCCAGGACCCTGGGATCATGACCTGAGCCGAAGGCAGACGCTTGACGACTGAGCCACCCAGGCGCCCCTATTTCTTCTCTTTTCTTTTTTTCCCCCCTCTCTGCTATTTCTAAGCATAGTTAACAGTTTGGCTAATTTCAATTTTTACTGGTATCAGGAGAACTCCTGAAGATTTGTTTGATGTTCCTCATGAATTAAAATTGCAAAACCCTAATTTAAAAATCATTGTTTTGGTTGTTCCTCAAGGGTCTTCCAGTAGGGAATTTTGATGTGGAAATTTTGCTCTGACATTTAACAAGACAAGGCGGTGTGTCATTCTGTCAATACTGCTTTGTAGATTCCAGAGGAAACATTCTGAGGAAGTGCTGGGGACACACATTCTCCCATTAGTGCCCTCAAATTGCCCCCTGGCCTAGGTCTGGATAATACTGACATCAGATGTACAAGACATATGGGAAGAAAATCAGTTCTACCGAAGATGTTTTTGCTTCCTGCAAGTTATACACATTAAACTCAATGCTGAACGCTGTTCCAAGTCCTTTAGCTAAATGCATATATTTTCACATGAGTGGCAAGTAAAGATACAATTCTGAAGACACTGAGCTACACAAGAACCATATTTACACGTTACCTTAGGATAAACAGACCTGTGGGGGTTCAGCATTGTTTTATGAACAATTTCGATTATGACTGGCTGCGTGTGGGGCTGCGTGTGTAGCGCACGCTCGTGTATGTCAGGGGATTGAATGGCTGCGAGACAGCAGTTTAGCAAAGCCAGGACAGAGCTCTGGGTTTAAACTAGTGGCTGGCAAATTTTTCCTGTAAAGGGAGGGCTAGATGGTAGACGTTTTTAGGTTTTGTGGGCCAACTGCTCAGTCGAGCAACCACTCAACTCTGCTGTTGTAACACGGGAGTAGCCACAGCTGACACATAAAGATATGCACGGAGTGGGTTGAACGGGGGCCTCTTCAAAAGATATGTCCACTCTGTGAATAGGACCTTATTTGAAAAAAGAGCCTTTGCAAGTATAATTCAGCTATGGGTCTTGAGATGAGTTCATCCGGATTATCTGTGTGGGCCTTAAATCCAACAACACGTGTCCTTATAGGAGGAAAGCAGAGGGAAATTTAAGCCCCCCAGAAAAGCAGGGAAGGCCGTGTAAAGGTGGAAGCAGAGATAGAGGAGGTATGCAGCCATAAGGAATGCTGGTGGCCCCTGGAAGTTGGAAGAGGCAAGAAAAGATTCTCCCCTTGAGCCTTTGGAGGAAGTACGGCCCTGCTGCTGCCTAGATTTTGGACCTGTAGCCACCAGAACTGTGAGAGAGTAAGTTGCTGTTACGTTAAGCCCCAGGGTTTGCGATAACCTGTCATGGCAGCTCTAGGAAACAAATACAATGTGCACGGCTGAGTACCAATAAAACTTTGTTTACAAGAACAAGATTTGATCCCTGAGCCATAGTCTGCCAATTTCTGGTTTAGGACAACATGAAAGCTGAACAGATCAGCAGGCTAAAACGGGTTGATTGATACTTCCTCAGATCCTCCTCATGCTCAGAGATGCATAGATATGTGGGTTCAGGGATTCTGAAAGTAACTGAAGGTTCATTTTCAAGATAGGGAAGAAATGGGGGCTTGCTGTTCCTTAGTAGAGATCCTGACTAAGGTCTCTGATCAATTTGAGATAGGAAGAAAACATACGCTCCACTCAATCTTGACTTCCTTCCAGAAGGGCGTACTGACTTGGCTTTTGGAATGATTTTAGAGACACAGAAGGATGTGGGTTAGGAACTGGGGTCTATACCATGGCCCAATCTTGTGGGAGGAGAGTGTGGACCAGGGGTGAACGGGTCCAAACAGACTTCACTCTCTACACTTGTTGGGTGGTGGGGGGGAGTTTCTGAAGAGGAGAGAGAACTTGCAACCCTGAGAGGGTGCTAAGCCGCTGGCCGCTGCTCAGCTCAGGTTAACTAGGTGCTCCTTGGAGCATGCCCGCTCTCTCCCTCAGCGCCTGCTGCTTACACGCACGTTCCCCACACCCCCCAGCAAGAGGGAGATACCTGGAGCACACGCCCTCACCCTCATTCTCAGTGTTACCGAAAGGTTGAAGTTCCATTCTTTCCCGATGGTGATAATAGTGTTCCCCCCTCGAAACCTGATCAAACATTACATTGGGAGTCACTATCAACTGGACGGAATGGAGGCCCTCTTTACTGTGGCTCTTTTTGAAATTGTAGGTTTCCTCTTCTTCCCGCACGTGTACAATCTCAACAGTCTATAGGGAAAAAAGGTTTTATTTTCAAGACCAACTTCAAGGTTTGAAAATAAAAAGCCAAAAACCGGTTTTCCAACACGAAAGGGTCGTGTGACACTGCAGAACTGATCTTCAGAATTTCCCAGGCCTGGGCAAAATTGCTCGAAATCTCCTAGCTCGAAAACGTGTGATCCCACAAATGTTCACCACCAGAGCCAGCGCACCCTGCCCCTGCCTTCTTGTTCCTCCTCTGTTTATTTTTGATCATTTGCACGTCTCAGGGTCTTTCCTTGCCTTATGTCTCTCTTCCTTTCTTTTCTCCGTTTCTGTCACCTTCCTTCTCAAGTTCTCCCCCTCCTGCTTCCCTGCCCCTTGTTGACTGAAGTCTCGGGCATCCTTTTAGGTGTTGTACACAAGTTCCTTCCAAACCCTTCCCTTGCCAGCTAGCTTCTCGATCCCGATTTTACAAACGAAAAAACCCGAACTTAGAGACCTTAAAACAAGACACTTCCAGGTGGGGCTGGGTCACGTGCACTTGTAATTCCAAGTGGCCTTCTGGCCTCGTCCATCCCCCTCGTCTCCTCTCAGGCTTCCCCGCTTCCTGCGACCGACTGCTCCCCCCCCCCGGCCATCATCACAAACCGTGCGCGAGCCTATTGGGTTGTGTGTGTCTACAAGGGACAAGATATTTAGAGAATGATGATTTACGTTTTCTGCTAAGTCTGAAAGTGAGAGGATTTTTCCTCCCCCGCCCCTTTCAGAAACGGTGACAATGGAATTTGTTCTTAAGATTTTCCCTTTCTTTTAAGAGAAACCCTGAGTATGGAACCCCCGATTATAATTTTTTCATGGGTCGGCAGCTCTGGCTTGAGGGCTAGTGTCTGTCCATCGGCCACATTCACTGAGTGTCTACTGTAGATGGAAGAAAACAATCAAACACTAAAGGAAACGAATTCTAAAGCAAATGAAAACCGCCCACTCCCAGAGAAGCAGTTAATACTGCAGCCCTCTCTGTCCTCACTTGTGAGTTTTCTTGTCCTGTCAAGTGGCTGAACTTGTTTGATGCCTTTGCCATCTCGATGCTCCCACTACAGAGCTAAGATGGCTGCTAGGGTTCCTTCTAGAGGCCCAAGTCCAAGTGCTGGGTGATCCCTAAGCCTTCCAGTGGGTCTCAGGGCTCCCAGAATCCTGGGTGTAAGTCTGACATTGAAGGAGGTGCCCAGACATCTAGGCCTGGGGCCCCTTAAGGAGGCAAAAGCCCTAAGGGGGGGCGGTTCACAACTCCCACTGTGCGTTCCATCGTTAATTCTCCGCATCCTGACCTCTGGAAGAGCGAGGCGATAAAAACTCAGTCATAAAGACTGATGCTTAACTACCTTCAGAATAGGAAAATCATTCCCTTTGAAACACGTTCCCCAGCATTTCCAAGTGACAGGTAAAATAGGATGGAAAAATCGACATTTTCATTAAAATAAATTAGACCATATCAGAATTATTTGAAGGCTTTTGTATTAAATTTGGACATTAGATTTTTGTATGAGCACAGTTTTACCTTTTCAAGAAATGTCCTTATTGTTGTCAGGTGGGGTGGGGAAGTGGGGGCGGGGGTCAGTGCCTCATGAGTTTAGGAAGAGAATACCTGTTTCCTGGGTCCCTGTATTTTTCTTGTTGGCCATGTTAAATATTGACCTCCTGGAATCCACAAGTAGCCGGTAGTAGCCAGCAGTTAAGCAGGCCAGGTTCATGGCATCTGATGATTCCATCAGGAGTGTGATGGGCTACAAAAAAGAGAATATTTTGGTTAAAGCCATCCCTCCTTAATAAGCTCCCTCAGGTGACAACAGTTGCATTGGTGCTTATGAAATATAACAAAGAAAGTTACTGAGCAACCATTTCATTGGAGAAACACAGAAGAAGGTCGGAAGTAACACTGAGAGCCTTACTGAAAAACATTTAGGTGACACCATCTTGAAAACGTAGACATTTTGAATCTTCCCAAGTAATACTGGAATGGGAGAAAAAAAGTAGACATTGGTTTTGTTTCCAAAGAGTTAACATTTTAAAAAAGTGAGAGTTAAGGAGGCAGTTACCAAATGTGAACCTGCGAGCTGAAAAATCACAGGAAGATTAAATTTGGGTTCATAGTGAAAATTAGTGTTGAAAAGAAGTAAAAACTCAAGTGGAAATCACGTCTAAGACTGAAGGAAAAGTGTCAAAAAGATCCAGGAAAAGGATGCTTGTAAAAGAAATTGTAAATTCACAGGGGAGCCAAACAGCGATGGGAGTTGAGAAAAGGCCTTGCTAAAACTTTCTGGAAACAACGAGGCTCTCATATATATGATTGGAGACGAGTCTTGGGCATATAGGGAAGAAGTGGTTAGTTGAAGCAATTCTTCTTGAATTAGGAAGGGTAGACTGGCTGGTGTGTTCTTGGTGAGAGAGAGAGAACTTGAGAGGGATAAGGGAGTAACACGAAAGCAGACACCCAGAGGGGCACAGAAATGTCGAGGTGACCAGCTCTTACTTTCACTCCCAGGTATAGGACCCTGGCCACATTTGATGGCCCTGGCTAGTGGAATCTTTTTTTTTTTTTTTTAAGATTTATTTATTTGAGAGAGCGAGAATGGGAGAGAGAGTACACGAGAGGGGAGAGGGTCAGAGGGAGAAGCAGGCTCCTCGCCGAGCAGGGAGCCCGATGCGGGACTCGATCCCGGGACTCCAGGATCATGACCTGAGCCGAAGGCAGTCATCTAACCAACTGAGCCACCCAGGCGCCCTGGCTAGTGGAATCTAACATCCCACCAAAAGCCCCCACACTACTTGATAACCTGCCTTTTCTTTCCATTTCAACTGAGGTCTTCCCTCAAGGCATCCCACAGTTCTTTCCTATAAGCAGGAGACCACCAGTAGGGTCTTGCCACCTCCTTCTGTTGGGTCAGATTATCCCGTTATCAGGTGTGTGATGACTGCATCCCAATCATTCTTCTCCCTACTCTTTCTACAAAGGGCCCATTGTTCTTAGCATCTTCGCTCATGGAGTGGGCCAGGAATCCCAGGTCTATTCTTGCACTTTCATTGCCATGAAGTCAACTGGAGCCCCTGGATTCAGCCCATGAGATGCCACCAGCCATGGCCACCATGTCTGAGCTCCATACTCTCCCTTCCATGGTCACTTCTTCCCGTTGCAGAGCGCACAGAGTCTTTTCAATTTGCTGTGTAGACAGAACCCTCTCCTGTTCTCAGAGCACTCCTCCTGGTTGACACGGTTTCCTTTTCTCCATGGAAACACAGATGTGTTAACATGGCCAAAATCCAATGACTCATCTACTACTGGGACAAGAAGGTAGGTACAGGGGCCCGGGATTATTTCCCATCAACTTCTGTTTCTGGAGTCGAGTTCTGCCCTTTGAGGACAATGTCAGATTGTTGTTTTAAATGGAATGGCCATGACATTCATAGGGGCCAGCTGTTCAGTCAGTACTAATGGCTATAGCACAAAAAGACAGACCGAACTGCTCAGCTTTCCCCAAAGAATAAACACATATGGGCCGAATGGGAGTTCTACACAAAGTTGGGAAAAATCTCCCTGACTCTCTGGACAGGAATATTCTAGAAGGCTAGCAGGGAAAAACCTTCCCACTCTCTATGATTCATGCACTCGGGAGCTACAACAGACCTTAGAAACGAACTCGTTGGCTTTCTCATGTGTAGGTAAAGAAGCTGAGCAACTTTGCCCCAGATCACATGGCTCTTTAGTGAGGACTGGAGCCCTCGGGCCGGAGTTGAGTGATTTTTCTCTGTACCTCCTCACATCTCTGATCCTCTGCCTCGACAGTACAATGCGGACGGCTTTGTAAATATAGCGGCGTTATCACAAATGAGCTATTCAGATCAAGGCGCCGTGTCAACAGCTGAAAGATTTACCTTCACATCCAGCACGTGCAGCTCCACCCGCACCAAGCTGTCCTCCTCGGTAAACATCTCGATTCTGTTGACGTGGCTGAAGTCGGCTAAAAGAGCCACCAGATTGGTTTTGGTGTTTATGACGTGGCTTATGCCGTATCGGGGCCCAACCAGGAGAGTCACTTCCGAGCGCTTTTCCGCCTGCTGAGAGATGTGGACAAAGCCTAAAAATCCTAGACCTCTAAAACACCGTGCAGAGTTGAGCCTGAGAGTCTGTTCTTATGAGATTACATTTCTCCACTTAGAAGAACCAGACATTACAATTGCATCGAGGTGCTGATCAATTATGAATAAGGTAGAAAATAAATGTTATCAGAGCACATATATATTCATAATCATGAGACATTTTTAGAAATAAGGACTTTTCTATTTTCTTTTTTAGCATGAAAGCAACTTCTGGCCCAGTGATTTAAAAGAAGGCCATTGTTAGAGTGCATCGATTATCTTGGTTCTTCATATTTCTTTTTCTAGGGCATTCTGCATTGGCGCCATCTAGTTTAACATTTCTTCTGATATTTCCAGACTGTGCTGCAGTCGATTAGAAATGAAGGCTGGAAAAGATTCACAGCTGATTTGCTTTTGTCAAAGGCAGCTCATTCAAGACAGCCTATGGCAGTGACATTCTGCAGGCTTCCGTAGCTCCCAAGAGAAAGCAAGAAAAAGCAATTACCACTAATGTTGCCTTGAACACACGACCCCCATACAGTCGAAGGTCACTGAGGAACTTGAGATAGTGGACCTTGGCTTGCAGTGCAGAGAGCTGAGGAGAGAAAAGAAACCTCAGGTGTTAATTCCAGTGGGTATGGTTCGGTTTCTGCTGGAGACCAGCTAAACACCAGTGGGAGCCGGGGTGCTCTCACTGCCAACAGATGGGGCGTGACAAGGAGTGAAAGTAAATTGCTATGCATTTGGTTTCATGATAAAGGGCTGCAACAAGGCATCCAGATTAAAGCCTTTTATCTGGGGGGGGGAAATGCATGGGGGTGGGTGGGTCATAAACATGGATATGCTGGGCCAGGGCACTCAAATGAGAACAAGACGGTAAGATATTGCACTGAAATGTCCGCTCGTTGGAGACTCCAAGAGTCGAGTGGTGCTTTCCAATCACGGGTAGGGACGAAGCGGGTTGTGTATAGGAGACTCACCTATACACAGAGCTTGTGGGAGTCATTTTGAACACACGCCTGCTATCTACATACAGCCCGTGGAAGAGGCTCTCCACACTCATCTCGAGTTTTGTAGAGTTTTTGCAAGTTTTCGGGGAAAGTGAACTTTCTGTGCTCCAATCATTGGGGAGATGTTTGAACTTGCCAGAAGTCCGTTTGATTAGTTCAACTCAAGCATCTTTTGAGTTTCGTGAAGGATATAAAAAATAAAATTTTATCCAGATAAAAATTACCTTTTAAAGACTTAAAAAGGGAGATTCCTACATCCTCAAAGGAGTACTTGGTTGTTAACGACACCTAAATGCATGGCCCTTTATGGCATTGTTAGTTAGCACTGTTCGGCCATCCTCCTTTCGAAAACCGAGAGCACTTTGCAAATTGATTTGAAAGCAAACCACTCACTCTTGGCTAGAGAAACTGACCTTTGTAGAAAAACAGAGATAGATAGATCCTAGAGCAGTTAACTGAATTGTTACAAAACCAGTGGGCCATGCCTGGAAAAAAATCCTATTGAGCCAATTGAAAGAAACTAGCTTTGGGCCAGTCAGAACTGAAATTTAAAAAAAAAAGAAAATCTTTGTCTTTTTTTAAAGTTTACTTATTTGAGTAATCTTTACCCCCAACGCGGGGCTCGAAATCATGACCACGAGATCAAGAGCCACACACTCTACCCACTGAGCCAGCCCGGCACCCCTACAAAATCTGAGAGATCCTTGACGTTCTGCTAGATTTCTGTGAGCTGAATGCTTACAGAAATGAGGAAGTAAGGCAACAGTGGCTGGAGGGTGGCAAACCTGATTTTACATTTTTAAAAAGCCATGGGGTGAGAAGGGAATAGCAATAAGTATGTTTTAGCCAGTAAAAATGACTTAGAACCCAATACCAAGACCAAAGAATTACCCATATAAACAGTGATTTGTATTAGAGCCACCCAAGTTTCTATGGCCAATATCAACCATTAAGTGTTCTCGGGCTGTTACACTGCTTCCAACTTTATAGATCCTGTATTTTTAGGTTCCTCTTTCTGGTTCTTGAAATCCTTTGCTTTTTATTACCTATAAACCTAACTCTCCATTCTGACCCACAGTCTATTTTAAAATGTCCTTTCTGTTTCTTCTGATAAAAAAAAAAAAAATAAGGGAGACTTTAACACTAACGATGGTGAATGGTAGAAAAAATTTTATCTTCCCTTCGAAAGTAAGATTTAATTCAGTGGTTGTCAACCAGGGGTGATTTTGTTCCCCGGGGCCCATTTGGCAATGCCTAAAAACATTTTTCTATGTCATGATTGAGGGCATCTTGTAGGTAGAGACCAGGGATGCTGCTAAATATCACACAAGGCACAAGACGGCCTCCCTCCCTCTGCCTTCCCCAGCAAAGAATGATTCCAAATGTCAACAAACCAACCCTGGTTTAAATAATGCCGTAGCTGCTCTGCGAGGACCCTTGCTGGCTGCTGTGCATTTAAGAGCACGATGGAAACGTACAATTATCTTGCAATTCTGTTCTCTAATCACAAGGTCTCAGTGGCTATGCAAGGTTCTCTTGCACGCACACGTGAACACATACACTCTCCGCGTAATAAGTCCATAGCTGACAAGAAATAAATAAGTTTCCATAAGAACACTTACTTTTCATTAGCCTTAGAAACCGGTTAATAGTGGGGAAAAAGGGGGGGGGTTGGGGTTATACAGTTACTGCCTATGAAAATATGGTGCCAAGTATTTTATTCACAGGCTAATTTTAAACATTTTTAAAAATGCATGCAAGCCTTTCTCTTTAAAATCCATTTTCTATTAAGATGCAAATGTGATACCTTTTTACCCGGTGGTACCAAGTTTTGATTTGCTTTGACAAGGTGTGAAAGTGCTTTCTTTATGTTCTTCTCTTTCATGCTTTGCAGCACAGCAGAGGGAAGAAAAGTCTCTAATCCCCATTCTTTTCTGCAATAAAGAGCATATCTTTAATTTCACATTCTTGTGATGATTAGTTATCTACGACAAAATGGCGCTCTGATGCATGTTGGAAGAAACGAACTCTGAGGAAGTCAGGAAATGGAGGTAGGTCCCCAATTAGGGAAGCAACTTCGAGTTTACACACAGAAAACATACTCTCTGAACAGTAATACATCTGTTTGCATTTTAAAGGAAACATATTCTTCCCTCTCCAGGGAGAATGCCTTTGGGACCAATGGAAATTGAAGAGACAATTTATCCAACCTACCTCGGAGTCTCACTGAATTCATTCACATACCTGAGTATGTATTTCCAACACAACTTCTCCCAGTTCCTTTGTTTATTGCCATTGTTACTACTCCCCGTCAGCCCATACGGTCATTCTCTCTTCACTTAGAAGGGCCTATGCAACTCCTTCAGACCCCCAAACCATTCTTCCCTTCCTGTTCCCCAATGGCTGCTTCACTAGAAATACACACGTCTCTTCTCTGCCCGCCAGATGATGTCCGTCTAGGTCCTTCAAGCAACACTTCTTGCTGGTATGTGTGTGTGTGTGTGTGTGTGTGTGTGTGTGTAGTCAGGGTGGGGTTCATGACCCTTAAGTATGTGTGGCACTGATGGGGAGGTGCAAACGTCACCGATAGGTGTTCATATACAAGAAAAACAGATAGGACTGGGTTAATTAGTACAGGTTTGCGAAGGGCCCATTTCCCCAGCAATGACTATAACCCTAGCCCAACAATGCTCCATATTTTGAACTCTATGAACTCTATCCTCATTGGTCAGGTGCCCAACCAGTGTCTCCTAAATACTGTAAAGACCTTCAAGGTTTGGTTATTTCTCCTGTGCCAGATCCTCTCCAAAGAAGGGTAGGGAGACGGCCTTCCCCCACTTGACCATCCATGCCATCGCTAGTTAAGATGGGGTTTTTCATGATCACCATGTCCGCCTTCTCCTCCTCCACTTGCACATATTTCTACCCATCACCTGGCACTCCTTATGGGGTGCCTGGTAATTCTACTTATATCAGTATTTTAAATCATAACTTTTCATATCTTTTTTTAAAGACTTCATTTATTTATTTGAGAGAGAGGGTGCATGCATGCATACGAGCAGGGGGAGGGGCAGAGGGAGAGGGAGAAGCAGGCTCCCCGCTGAGTGGGGAGCCCAAAGCAGGATCCCCAGACCACGACCTGAGCTGCGGTCAGCCGCTCAACCGACTGAGTCACCCAGGCGCCCCGCATATCTTTATAATCGGATCGCAAGTCCTTTATGCTCAGGATTATAATTTATGCTTATTTGTACTTTCCACTGTCCCAGCGTGAATACCACATAAAATGCTCAGTGAATAGGTGTTGGGTGAGTGAATTAATTAATGAGAACATTCTTACTCAAGCCAGTTATCTCTGGGAGGTTTCTGCCTGTACCATATTCCAACTGGTAAAATGTGGGGACAGACAATCGGAACAGAAATGCATTTTAATGGTCTGAAAACCACGGCAGGTTGTTCAGGCCTTTTCACATGGAGGCCAGTATCATCCGTGCCCAGGAACGTACGAAAGGGGAACGGACGAGGGAGTGAATGTGTCCAGCTGAGCGTAAGACCTCTCTGTGAGCCGAGTCTCTCTCAGGTGACACTCACAGCCTGTGTGGCAAGAAAGAGATAAGCCACCTGCGACAAAGAGTGGGCCAAGAAGGGAAGGCCTGAGGTTCTCAAATTGCACACGAGTCATGAGAACAGAGGTCTCGGAGTCAGCGACCTGGAGCTCTCATCCTCCCGCACACAGGCTCACGAACTCTGTTGAGAAGAAGCCATTTTGCTCCCTGGTGGGTCAAGCTGGCATGCGGGAATTTAGAAAGGCTTTACAGGCAGCCCACAGGAAGCTTCTTGGGAAGGTGGGATTTCAATGAGCTTGTACATCACTTGTGCAGATGGAGAGGGCTCTAAGGCTTTTAGTGTTAGGTGGAGATGTGGCTTCAGTCCTGCCATAAACTTTGAAATACGAGCGTTCCTTTCTTTAGCATCAGCGCTGCCAAGATTAAGAGAGTTGTGGTGGCTTCCTTCTGAATCACCTACCACTGGGAAGCCAACAGACCGGGTGACAGAGGCTTCTCTTTGAAAGGGCCACCCTTAAGGAGACCTAACTGAAGGCAACACAAACTGCTTATTTCTAAGCGGGGATCTTCTCTGGCCAAAGAGGTCGGAGTATATGCTGATGGCAAGCCAGAGAAGGCAGTCACATTTCCCAAACAACATTCGAATCCCAAAGCCAACTGTGATTGCCTAGCACCCTTTCCCACCATTACAGTTTTTTTTTACTACCAATACCATCCTTCCTGATTGTGACCGAGAGCGTTACTTTGATACTGCCCTTTAGCCCCCTGAAGCGATCTCAGGTGATGCAGGCCACTTTCTCAACACAGGGGCTTCCACTGATCACACAAACGTGGAGCACGATGTGGAGCTGCACTGCCTGGGTTCGAATCCTGAGCCCTCTAGCTAGTAGCCGTGTGACTCGGGCAAGGTCCCTTGTCCAACTGTGCCTGGGTTGGCTCATCTGCAAAATACAGCTAAAATGCTACTGCTCTCCTAGGGACGTCATGAGAATCAAAGACCTTCATGTCTGAAAAGCATGGAGACCAAAGCTTGGCTTAGAATCAAGTCCGTTTAGGACTTTTAAAAAAGGTATGCTTCATTTGAAATCTGATCCTCTTTTAACCACAATTCGCTAAAGGTGGATTATGTAAGAAGTGGATCTCTTCCACCCAAAACGAACACGATGTTCATACATTGTGCCCATGTTGAACAAAAGCCCTTCCACAAACAAGATCAATTTTGGAAATAGAGACATACGTCAAAAATCCCACTTGGGCGTTACGGAGGCAGCATCCTTGTGCCTGAAACGGCTCTGAGGCTCAACACTTACTCGATGTATTTGAGAGAGATTTTCTGCGTTTGCTTGGTGGTAACGGTTGCGATGTACATTTGCAGAGCCGCCAGCCGCAGGGCTATGTCATATTTCAGCTCAGGCCCAAACCGCTCCTGTACAACGTCGTTACAGCTCTGCAAAAAGAGACCAGCAGAGGGCGCCATGGGTCAAAGAATGGGTCGCAGCACGCTGTCTCGGGAACAGGTGACCTGCACTTCCCCACAGTTCCAACCTTGGCTTCAAAGGCGAGGAGGCCAAACGTGGAAACCCTTCCACCAGGCCACTTGGAGCCCAGTCTGAACTGGGCTGCATGCACACACACAGAGACCACACAAAACATCCAACATTCATCGACAAGTGAGCTGCTATTTAAATACTCAGCTCTTTGTAAGAATAATAGGAATGTAGGTCGGTCTCCAAACACAGGTGCCTCAATGGAACACGCAAAGCACGGACAGCACCACGTGCCTTCTGCTGGGGTTGGAATGCTGGGTTCGAATCCTGTTCTTCCACTACAGAGGGGTGGGGACTTGGGCAAGCTCCTTAAAAATTGTTCTGTGCCTCAGTTTCCTCTTTTGTAAAGTGGGGACAATACTGCTCCCCATTCACAGGGTTATGGTGAGGATTAAATGGCTGAACAACGTAAAGCCCTTAGGACTCTACCTGGTACGTTTTAAGTGTTTGTAGGCGTACACGGCTGTCATCACTAACGTCTCTAACTTCCTCTTCGCTATCTCGAGCAGCTTTCGGGAGGTGGAGTTAGCAAGGCAATGGACAGGAGCAGCTCTGGACTCACACCCCGCTGCTTCGGAATCTTGGCTTCACCAATGCCCCCTGCGTATGTAACTTCAACCACTTTCCTCTCGCAGCCTCAGTTTACTCATCTGTGCAATGGGGATTCATGCCAACGACCTCACTGGGGGTGGTGCCAAGATTGAATGAGCTACGTATCATCGCAGTGCACTGGTGCGCTCAGTAGAGGGTTGCTATTGAAATCCTCGGTTCATTCCAGTGGTGCCTGCCCCTGCTGGGACTCTGAGGCTGTCATCCCCTATCCCTGGGCCTCAGTTTGCTCATCTGTAAGAGGGAGATGCCTACATCACAGGGTGATGAGCATCAAATTGAAGAGGGGCTGAGAAACGTGCCAGGTCCTGTGTCACCCTAGTGACTGGCTTTCCAGTAGTGTGCTCACTTGTTTGGAGCAGAGCGCGGAGCTGCACATTGCCGGGAAGCACGGCATTGTTTCATTACATTCTGCCTATGTGGGCGCATGCATTTTTGTTCTGGAAAACTGGGCTTTTGGACTAGAAAATATGATATTTAGCCTCCTTCTTCCTTGTTTGCCTTGTTCCGAGATTTCAAATGCAAAAACTGTCTCTGACTCTGTTTGGCTCTTTTCCAAGAAAAGCACCTTTGTGACCCCTTCCTATGTTGACTTGACTCAGTGCGAACACGTACTGCTATATGGTTTCTGCGCACCATATTTACCCTTCAAATAGTTACCCATGCCCTAGTGGAGCTGTACAACGCATGCTCTGTCCTCACAGTCCAGGTTCGTGCCTCTCGGCTTGTCCCTTCACCCCTAAGAGGGAAGTCCCATTCTCTCCCTGCCTCCATCCTTCATACGGTCTTCTACCTTTGCTTCTCCTTCACACCTTACACCTGTCAGGACCGCAAGCACTCCTCGCTGGAAGCAGGTCTGACAGGGGGCGGGACACAGGGCGGGCTGAGTGAAGGCCCCCTC
Source organism: Callorhinus ursinus (assembly GCF_003265705.2). Lineage (NCBI taxonomy): Eukaryota > Metazoa > Chordata > Mammalia > Carnivora > Otariidae > Callorhinus > Callorhinus ursinus. Next base: position 34,767,975 of record NW_027397078.1, read on the forward strand.
TGAGTGCCATTCCAGGCTGCCATTTTGTTCTACTTTTGGGTTTCTCAGTTACTTCCCAGTGCCTAGGGGTGTCCATAAAGGGGCACCATGGGGTGGAGTTCTTGTGAGGGGGAGGTGGGGGAAGCCCCCAGGGAACAGTGCCAGGCCATCACAAGCCCTTGATGCTTGCTACTAAATCATTTTAATAAACGGCTTTCTCCTAGGACTGCTATTGCATGTCACGTGTGAAACAGGATTTTAGCATAGGACTTAGAGACAAAAGCTTTGAGCCTAGGCTCTGTCAACTACTAAAAGAATGACCTCGAACATGGCATTTCATCTCTCAAGTCTGTTTTCCTACCTGAAAAGTGGGCTAACCCTCAAGGTTGCTGGCACACCTCTTAAGGATGTTGCATAAACTGGAATGCGCTTTATTAGGGTGAGTCACCACTATTACTTCTCCAAAGAGTTGTGACTGGGACTGTTGTTTCCCACCCTTTTCATACCCTGTGTTTAACCAGACTTCTGGGTGAGGTTTTTGTCAAGGTGATTAGTCACTTAATTACATTATATAATTAGTCCAGATGGATCCTGGAGAATTAGCGCGAAGTCTGACATATATGTTGTGTGGGACAGATCATGCTTTTATTACTCATAACTACAGGACTTAAAATACAGTCAACACAAGCAAATGGTGCTCATGGTTTTGCTGAATGGAGGTCCTCACATCACAGACTCTACTTAGGCCTAAGAAAGTTCATTTACAATGGACATGTTAGATATTAAAAAGGAAACCAACGCTGCACCAAATGTTTTAAAACATTTTGTAGCCTCTTAGGTGTTGTCCTGTTTACGAATCACTGTAACCATCTTTTTCTTCCTAGATAACGGACAGGTAATCATGAACTTCAACAGTCTGAATGGCTAGGGTTTTCTGTTACTCTATATGCTAAAATCTGTAAAATACCTCACAGCCCATTAGCGAGTGGGAGGTTAGCAGATAGTACCTCTGTTTTCATTGTCGTGGTTCATCTAGAGTCAACGGCTATTGTCCTCAACAGGAATCCACAAAGCTGAATGGAGTTTGGTCTTTGTAATATGATCTATATCGTTTTTGTTTACTCTTTTGTTCTCTAGGCTAATTTTACTGCATCTTTTTAGTGCCTTAGAATCGATATGGGCACCCAGCACCATTTGCAGATCCACTGACTTACGTCAGACAGATAAGTTTTTTTAGACATACCTCACATTCTGTGATACGGAGTCTGATGCCAAGAAATTCTCATTTCCTATTCTCGGTAGCGGACATAGGAGATGATAGTAGCTTAATTTTGGTCCACCACACATGGCTTCCCACCCTCCTCCCTCCCTCCATTGGCTACTCCTTGAAGGGGTGACTGGCTAGCCCACCAGCCATGCAACAGCCAAGGTGGGAAAGCAGAAACGTCATCCGTGTTTTTCGAGTCCCTGGGCAAGATTGCCGGCCAGGTTTTCCGCTTCTTCGTGCGGTCCCACAGGTATAAAAAGTGTCTCTTTTGAATAAGGAAGCTCTCTACGCACTGTGTCAGATTTGAGTAGACACGCCTTAAAAAAAGAATCGTGCTCAGCAGTACCCCTGGTCTACCTAAGAGGTCGGCCCTCTGCAGGGGAAACACAACCACATTCCTCTTTTGTAAATGCAACGGGCATTTTTAAATGGGATGTTTAAAAGAGGAGCAGAGTAAAATGGTTTGGAAACATCATCTTGTGAATGGGAGGCATACGTGATTACAGGGAATGACAAGTGAATGCATCCAATGCGCTGACTGGCACCTATAGCTATTTCCTTGCGACTAACAAGCTAAAAGACCTAGCGTATCCTCTGAGCTGCTATGGCAGAGCCCAGGGTTGGGTCTTCGCAGGAATAGAGGGATGAGGCAGTCACATCTGGGTTATTCGGCCTGCCAGGGAAGGGGGCATAGAGTTGAGGGGTCCAGGTGACCAAAGTTGAACATTTAAAAAACCCAGGTCATGACAGTTTCGCTGTTCCGGGTAGAAAACGGTGTGAGGTGCACCACACATTTCTTTACTTGATGCACGGGGTATGCTGAATAGGACTTGCCTTTTCCAAATGACACAGGGTTATCTTCATGAACATTAATCAACCTACTGAGCTGCAAGTACCACAGTCTCTTCCAAAGACCACTGAGGTGGGGAATGTTTAAGCGGGTCTTGCCCTTAGTGCCCCATCTGCTGGAATGTTCTGGTACATATTCTGCTTTTTTTCTCCTTCACCTTAATTTCTGTTCTCTAGCAGTTATTGCCACTTTAATTTATGTCACCATTCCTAACCTCTGGCATTTATCTTGTCTATGTCTCTCCGGCATCTTCTACCTGTTTTCTTATTCCACTCAACTTTTTAAAGCCCACAGAAGTTTTGAAATATACAAGAAAATGTTGAGAAAAGGAAAACAAAAACCAGTGTATCAACTACCTAGAATTAACAACGGTTTCTTTTTCCAACTTCTTTGCTTTTTATTTCTTATGGCTCCAGAAATCCTTGCCTTATACAGGTATGCCAGCCAGAGGGAGCATGTCTAATGGTTTTTTTTTTGTTTTGTTTTGTTTTGTTTTTTTGCCTTGCTTTGGCATTTTCTCCCTTTTTTTTTTTGTCAGGGGAGGTTACATTTAGGTTTACAATCTCTTTGAGTAGATCTAATGTGAGATGCTTAAACTTCAGGTAAACGGGTTCTTACTGTTTAATGTGACTGTACTGGGAATTTAAGTGAGAGTAATGGGAAGCAGTTATGGAAAAATACAGGAACATCTCCTAAATGTCAAACGAATAAATTCCCTCTGGGGCAAACTAGCAGATTCTCATCTCTTGAAGCCTTGTTTTTTGAGAATTATAACCCAGAACTGGAGATAGTCAGTCTGCAAAAGATACTATTTTCTTAAAGTCTTATTGCCTTGAAATTAATTATTCCGTTATAAGGAATATCACATTTCAGAACAATCGAAGCACCAAATAAAAAAAAAAAAAGTGAACGAATAAATGAGTGAATAAAGGAGAAGGGAAAGAAAATCTTTTTTATAGTAGAATGCTAAATTAATAAATGAAGAAGAAATAATGGAATTAGAAAAATCATCATTCTGCACCCTTGCAGTAATAATGGATTCTGGCAAGAACCATCAGTGAATACTAAAACCAGTGAGTGAAAGAGTATTAAGAGAGTTGCCAAGTGCCTCTCCACAAATTACTTATTAATTACAAAAAAAACTAGTAACTTCTGAATGGATAAATTTGGAGAACATCACCGTAACCAAGAGTCAAAGTTAACCTCACCATTACGGGGACAAATGGACATCATATGCCCCCCAATGTGGTGCGCTAATGAGGACATGAAGTCATGCATGTTTTTATTCTGCCCAAATAATATAACCTCAACCTAATCAGGAGAAAACCTCACAGACCCCCAAAATGAGAAATTGCTACAAAATAACTGACCAGTACTCCTTAAAACTGTCAAGGTGTTGGAAGTCAAAGAAAGGCTGAGGAATATTCTGGACTTCAGGAGATTGAAGTGACATGACAACTAGATGCAAAATGAGATCCTGGCGTGGATCCTGTTGTAGAAGAAAATGGATTTCTAGAAGAAAAAGGCCATTCTGGGGACAGTAGGCAAAATCTGGATATAGACTGTACACTAGAACAGAAATGTATCAGTGTTAAATTTTCTTATTTTGTTAGTTATGCTATGATTATATAAGAAAATGTCTTTGCTACTAGGAAATACACACTAAAGTAGTTAGGGGTAAATGAGCAGGATTTGGAAAATGACATTCATGTGGTTTAGAAAAATAACGTGTGTGTGCGCGTGCCTGCGTGCACGCACTGGGGAACATGTGTTCTCACTAAAGATAAAGTAAATATGGTAAAATGTGAACAACTGGTGAATCTGGGTGAAGATTATCAAAGAGTTCTTTTACTACTCTTGCAACTTTCTCTTAAGTATGAAATGATTTCAAAATCCAAAGGGAAAATTAAAAAAAAACCACCATGGAATCATTTCACCATGCATGGAGCATGGGGTGGGGGGCAAAGAAAGAAGATCCCAAATGAATGAATTTCGGGGCAAAAGCGCCACATTTATTTTTTTTCTTTTTTCTTTTTTTAAAGATTTTATTTATTTATTTGAGAGAGCGAGAATGAGAGAGAGAGAGAGAGAGAGAGAGCGAGCACATGAGAGGGGGGAGGGTCAGAGGGAGAAGCAGACTCCCCGCTGAGCAGCAGGGAGCCCCATGCGGGACTCGATCCCGGGACTCCAGGAGCATGACCTGAGCCGAAGGCAGTCGCTTAACCGACTGAGCCACCCAGGCGCCCAAAACGCCACATTTAATTTATCCCCCAATATTAATATAAAACGTGCTCAAATTCTCACATACCTGAACATAGAGATACTCGAAAGCAACTGGATCTCTCCTCAAAAGGTCAATTGGATCCTTTGGGACAAAGCTAATTCGGAAAAGACACCTCATCTTATGGGAGCTGGGCCGCTGTGTCACCTAGAAGATCAGACCAAACACAAGAATCCTTCAGTGCCAGCAGAGGGAACGCAGACGCAAAGGGCAACTTTGTTTTAACACCAAGGAAGGAAGTGGTCAAGGTTCTTTTATGATGTGTCCTAGATACTCACTCCCTGAAAGCTGCACGTATCCTAGGTTATGTTCCGCAGAAGCCAACCCTGAGATGAGGGACCTACTAAGGAACTGCTTCTGGGAGAGACCGGTAACGGGAGTGGGGGGAGCAGCTCAGGCAGGAGAGGAGCCAAGGAAGGGCAGAGTGCACAGCAGTGGGCAGCTACAGCCTGACCCACAGGGGACTCAGGAGGATCATCTACACTGCAGAGCCACCAGGACCTGAGCCAAAGGAGCGCAGATCAGCCATTGGTTTCAGGCTGTCCCAGGGGGATGCGAATTTCCAGGCATGGACAGAATGGGCTACTGCAGTCTAGGGGCAGTCCTCTGAAGAAGATCCGAAGATGCTGGTGCCGGAAGTGATAGAGCACCAAAACTAGGGTGGGGGGTGGGGGGTCGAAAAGGGGATCTGGAGGCAGAGCACAGAGACTGGGATTACTGTATGACACAGCTGTGGGTTTTTTCTAAATGAGACTCCAGACTGACTGCAGCAGGGAAAGCAGGACGTGTCAAACTTGGATGACAATGCATTGGAAAGTCAGAAAACAAAAGTTTTGGCCCGAGCACTAAATCTGGAGTCCACAAATTTCCAAACTACCCCAAACTTTCAATAACAGGACACTGTTCAAGTTGTTCAAGGGAGCTTAGAATACATCACAGGTTCTTTAGGGCTAAGGACCATGGATTGTTTTGTTTTCCTCTTTTACAGTACAGTGTAGGCCAACTACTAGGTGTTACGTTTCTTAATTCCCTTTTTTTTTTTTTAAAAGATTTTGTTTATTTATTTGACAGAGAGAGACACACACACACAGAGAGGGAACACAAGCAGGGGAAGTGGGAGAGGGAGAAGCAGGCTTCCCGCGGAGCAGGGAGCCCGATGCGGGGCTCGATCCCACGACCCTGGGACCATGACCTGAGCCGAAGGCAAATGCCTAACGACTGAGCCACCCAGGCGCCCCTCTTAATTCCTTTTGCAACTGAAGGGAATCAGCCAATGTAATAGTAGGTGCTTCATAAACAGCCAAATGAATACAAGACATTGGACTCCAAGGAAGAAGGTAAGAGCTCTTCGATTTCCCTTAAAGAGGTCAACACGATGCACCTGAACCAGGCACCATGAACCAACAGTTGCTCTACTTGTAGTTTCATGTACTTGTGTGTGCTTTTCTTCTTGTGTGTGTAGCTTCATGGCCTTGTAACTCCTTTGTTACAGAGGACAAATTTAGCAAAATAAAAATGTTGGTGAACGGCAACTGAAAGTTCAAAATAAAAATAGCAACAGCTTTACTGAACCCCATGTTGTGTGTGCGCACACGCATTCTTCCAGTTGACATTGCTAATTTTGTTGAGCTGAAGAATTTCAGTGGGAAAACACTCCTTCTAAAGGTATAAGGCATACTGAAAAGTAGTAACACTGACCCAGCTTTTTGGCTGTGGGTGGGATTACAGACCTGAGTGGACTCACCAGCCCATGGGCTGGGGGCTGCTCATCACCCGCTGAAGGTCAACCAAACCAAGAAGAAGAAAATGTGGGAACTCTAAGAGACCCGAAGTGCTGCTCGGGCCTGCTGTGGCGTTGTACAGTGACGTCATAGAGTATTTTGTCAGAAGATCTGGGCTGAGGTTAGAAAGTCGGGTATCATTTCATTACTGGTTAAAAATCTATCTTTCCCGAATTTTCCACAAGCGATCTTGAGTCTACTTTCATCATCAGGAGGCTGCACTAGTTTTGGGAAATCATGTAATGCAAAAAAAGCGCTTTAGACTCATTAGAAAATGCAGTCCATAAAAAGAACAGTCCCTAAAACAAACAAGAAAACAATTTGCTCGAAACTTACAGTAGTATGTAAATAGACAATAGTATTTTCTATGTAAAGTTTAGTTATAAGCTGCCAGAAACTCAGAGCTGTTTAAAAGTTCTTTTGAGGGTCTTCACCAAAATTGAATGTTTTAAATGATTTTTGTTATTGGACACATTTCTTATACTTACTCTCCCTTTCTGCCATGCCTATAAATATTTTGGTGATCAAGCTTTTCATAAGCAGTGATTTCAGAGGCATATAGCTGGTTTGTCTCAGGAGATTTAAATCAAACAGTTTTCTTTCTAGAGAGCATACTTGAAGTTTTAACACTTCGCTTTTAGTTCTGGCTAAACTTGAAACAAAGCCTCTTCTAGAAAGATAAGGGAAGAATCAGGGTTAGGGGCTTTTTGTTTCCTTCTAACATTCTAATGGAGATTTAATAAACGGAAATCAATCTGGAACGAGAAATTATGTGTACCTAGCACCCAAAGAGACTCTGAAAGGATCTCTGTCCAGCTAAAATCATCAGCAAGCAGTTTTCCCATAGAGGCTATGTAGTAGATAGAAGTTCAGAGGGAACGTCTAAACGCAAGTATCAGAAAGTTGTGGGAGGTTTCATTAGACTCACAGCAACTGGCTGTCGGCCCCTAGGCCCTTGGCATTTACCGCTACCAGCTGAAGGCTGCTCACTGCAAATACCTGTGACCATCGGCCGGCACCAGGCATCTGCAGAGCCGGGGAGCGACTGCCCTCGGGAGCAGCCCACCACCACCACCACCACCACCACCACCACCACGACCACCACGACCACCACCAAAGGACAAATGCCCCCACGCGCCACTGCTTAGGTGGGATACCTCCCAGGTATGTTCTAGGCGTGTTCTCCACTGGCTCGCAGTGCTCCCCAGTAGGACTGAGCTCCGGCGGCCCACAGTGGAAACTGGCTCGTCACCACGCTCTCTACCGGCGCCCCTGTTGTTCCCATTTCCCTTCTTCATCCTCTGCCAGCGCTTCCCGGTATCACCTCCCAAAGAGCCACGTGCCCCCAAGCCCTTGTCTTAAGTCCGGCGACTGGGGGAACTCCAAGCCAGACAATGACCTTTCACATGGGGGATTCTGATTATCGGGGCTCGTTCCCCTAGAGCCAAGTACAAAAGAAGTCCTCTGTTTCCAAGGGAGTTTAGGCACAGGTTAAAATAATAAACAATACGAGACGTGATTTCAAATATCTTTAGGTCGATTTAAAACTGGTAAAGATAGGTCAAGTGTAGGTGGAGGGCTATAAATGAACACGAATGAAAGCTTTGTAACTAATTCCCTGCACTGAGTTGGACTGAATCAAGAGGTTTAGGGATATTGTGGGAGCAAACTCGCGGGACACCAGCTTCTAGTTATGCAACGACCAGGAAGCACTTTAGTGTGACAACACCTTCAACTACTCTATCCATCTGGGGGCACCTTGACTGCTTGCTTCTCCTCCTGGTCTCCCTGCATGTCCCTCTCCCTCCCTAAAGTTCCCTTATCACTGAGCTCTCCCACATAAAAGGAGCGTGTTGAAATCCCTTATACTTCCAGCAAACACTCGGCTTGTGTCGAATCACAAGAGAAGTCAGGGTGCCACGCTGAATTCAGCAGCCAAGTAGCCTGCTCGTCTCCCGAGCGAACAGATGGGGGTGGCATTTTGGTAAAGCAGGAACTGGGACGCATTGGTGGATCACATATTTACAGTGGGCAGCACTGGGGCAGGGATTTCAAGCTTCCACAAATAGTCGCGAGTATGCACCCAGAACTTAAGGCAATGAAATATGATGTTGGTTCCGAGTATGCACCCAGAACTTAAGACAATGAAATATGATGTTGGCTTCGTTTAAGTAATCTCAGAAGCTGTTTCTTTTTAAGGGTTTCAAGAGATCAATGGTCAAAACAGGCAAACAGTCATTTCCCATAACATAAAATATGATCCTACGGAGCCATATTCCCAACCAGTAGTTGCTGGGTTTTTGACAATTCTGTATGTGACATCGACTGACAGTCTATGAAAAATTGACAAAAAAGGGAACCATTACCTTGAGATGTAAAACCCATTATGAATGCCAGAGCTTTCGTTAGTGGGGCTACACGCGGCTGCAGTGAGTACATTTAAAGGATTCGAGGACAGGGGAATTCTGGGGCCGGGCAGCCTCTGACCTCACCCGGGGGTGTAATTTCACACACCTGAGTTAGAGTCTCCTGTTCATGAAGCAAGAGCAGCTTGGTTCCGGCCCCTTCCGTCCTCTGCTCCAGCATGAGGGAGAAGTGTTCGATGCCTTTGATGGAAAGCTTCTCTTGAAGAGTCAAGATGACATCCTTACAGAGGAAACATGGACAAGATGCCATCAGAATCAGCACAGCTCTCTTGCAGAGTTTACCAGGACTGAAAAGTGTTGCACAAATAGGCTTCAGATCTTTACATTTTATACCTCTGGTTCATTCCAAAGCTTGATGCTCCTTTTCCTGACCTCACCCACCACCCCAAATCATTACGGAGTTCAGAAACAGGGAGGCAACAAGTTGACTAGCTGGAGGAGGTGCTTACTGAACTTAGAGACTGATCAATAGATGGTGGAGTGGAGTTGGTTCGGGTCCCCTTTCTTCCCAATGGGGCGGCAATGAAACCACCTCGGAAAGTGGTCTACTCTAGGGGGTGGGCAAAATACCCCCTGTATGCCAAATCCAGCCCACCACCTCTTTGTGTAAATAAAGTTTTATTGAAACACAGTCACACTCGTCTGTTTATGTATTGTCTATAGCTGCTCTTGCCCCTTGCATCGGCAACAGACTGTGTGCTCTGTGAAGCCTAAGATATTTGCTATCTGGTCCTGTACAGAGAAAGTTTGCTGACCCCTAGTCTATACCTCTGGTTTTTTGTTTTTGCTTTTTTTTTTTTTTAATTTTTTTTAAGAGAGAGAGAGAGAGAGCACAAGCAGGGGAGGGGGCAAGGGGAGGGGCAGAGGGAGAGAGAATCTTAAGCAGGCTTCACACTCAGCACACAGCCTGACATGGGGCTTGATCCCATGACCCTGAGATCATGACCTAAGCCAGAATCAAGAGTCGGATGCGGGGTGCCTGGATGGCTCAGTCGGTTAGGCCTCTGTCTTTGGCTCAGGTCATGATCCCAGGGTGTTGGAATCGAGACCCACATTGGGCTCCCTGCTCAGCAGGAAGTTTGCTTCTCCCTCTTACCCTCCCTCTGTGCTCTCCCTCTCTCTCTCTCAAATAAATAAAATCTTAAAAAAAAAAAAAAGAGTCAGATGCTTAACCGACTGAGCCACTCAGGTGCCCGTAGTCTCTCCTGGTAAGAGCATGCGATAGTGGTCAGGACTGTGGGCTCTGAAAACAGTGGTTTCTCCTCCCAGCTCGACTTCGTGTTAGCTGCGCAGCTCTAGGCAAGTTATTTAACTTCTAAGTGTCTTAATGTCCTTGTCTATAAACTGGGGATGATACTAATACCTGCCTCAGAATAGATATAAGGACTAAATGAGTTCACACATAGAACACATTTATTGTAGCACTATTTGATACAGAGTTAGGGCACTATAATGATATACACATATTAGCTTTTACTTTAAATCCCTGGGGAAAGTAGAACGAGCAAGCTTTGTTAGCAATCCTTTACAGGATTAAATATTTATGATCAGATAGGTGTTCTATACACAAGCACATGTTTACTGCAGTGCAAAACAGATGTCTTTGAAAATGAAAAAAAGAACAACCCACATTTTTTTCATGTACTCAAAAACTAGTAAATGGTCTCTCTTCAAGGTAATTTATACTCAGATGCTAAAAATCCCAAAGAGCCGTGCTTTTCCACCCCGGGGCAATTCTACCTCACAGCAATTGGTAATTTCTAGAGACATTTGTGGTGGTCACAAGGGGGTTGGGGCTGCTATCGATATCGAGGGATGCAGCTCAGCATCTTACAATGCACAGGACAGGCCCCACAATAAAGAATTACCTGGTCCAAAGTATCAACAATGCCAAGACAGAAAAACCCTGCAGTACATAGAGGTTTTTTTCTTTCTTTCTTTTTAACTGATCTTTTTGAAATTTTGATTCTTCCCTGTAGACCTTTCTCAACTTCTTCTGGCCCCTTTAATGGTGGTTTTGCTATTGTTTATTTTTTTGTTATTAAGTAAACATGACCCCCAGCGTAGGGCTTGAACTCACAACCCCAAAATCAAGAGTTGGCGTGCTCTACCGACTGAGCCAGCCCGGTGCGCTTCTCCAGGCCCCTTTAAAACAAAGATCCCCACACCCACTCACCACCACAGACATCATTCAACAGAAATGCCTTGACTATATATTGAATTTCATAAAAAGATTCTCTGTGTCATAAATTTTGTTCAAGGCCCAGAAAAGAAAAAACAAAAGCAGTCTTTGTGTGGCAACCCATATTTTATAAAATGGTCTCCTGAAACACCAGGGAGGACACCAGAAAATCGATAGCAATAGTTTTTCCTCGCTGTGATTCTGTAGCAAGAATTTTGGCAATTTTTATTAAACAGTGTCGTATCCCTTTCATAACTCTACTCCTTCTATTTTACGCCTCCCAACCTGTGTCTGTGGCGATAGTAAAGCTGTTAGGTACAAGCAAAGCAAGCTTGAATTTGCTGTTCACTGTCTTCTCATCGCCGTTCGCCACCCTCAGGGAAATCAAACTCACTCTAGTGTGGTGGGTTCCTAAGAAAGAGGCCAGAGGGAATTAACAACAGGGCTCTCTTTGAAACTTAGAGGTATTTCTGTGAAGGAATGCATTCAAGTCTTGACCTGTATCTTCAGGTGGGGGTGGGAGTCTAAGGGCAAGGAGCTTTTCTGACCACGTGGTATCATAGACCAAACCGTGGTGGCAAGAGGGAGTTCTAATAATGTGGCGCTATGGGTTACCTTGGGGCCCTGCAAACCAGGGCCTGGCCCTAGCGGTCAGTCAGGCCACGCCCATTCATTTACATATTGTCTGGGTCGGAAAGGAGTCGTCTTGCCTAAAGCAAGGTTTGCCTCTTTGCTCCTGGCTCTTGGGAGATAAGCTGTAAGCCCTTGGAGTGTAGTGCCTGATAGGAGTGTCCTTTCACCCGAGAGCCTGAGAGACAGCAGAGAGCCTATGCCAACAACGTGAGGACCTTGGGCCAAGTGATAGCAGCATGACCTCTGGAGGAGCAGGATACTAGAGTCAGCCCCACGGGGGCTCAGCTTGTCTATGTGGCCAACCTCTGACAAAAACTCTGAACACTGAGGCTCAGGTGAACCTCCGTGGTTAACAGTACCGTACACGTGTTGTCACGTGTGATTGCGGGGAGAGATAAGCCAGGTCCGAAGGACTCCACAGGAAGAGGACATTGGGAAACTGTAGGTTGGGAAACTCTCCTGCCCTATGCACCTTTGCCCACTGCTGATTTTAACCGGGATCCTCTTGCTGTGATAAACTGTAAGGGCACCCAGGGGGCTCAGTAGGTTAAGCGTCTGCCTTCGGCTCAGGTCATGATCTCGGGGTCCTGGGATCGAGCCCCACATGGGGCTCCCTGCTCAGCGGGGAGTCTGCTCCTCCCTCTTGCTCTGTGATCTCTCTCGCTTTTGCTCTCTCTCGAATGAATAAATAAAATCTTAAAAACAACAACAACCCTGTAACTGTGCTTATAACAATTTGCTGAGTTCTGCAAGTCCTTCAAGTGAATTATGGAACCGAAGGGTGGACTTAAGCCTCCTGAGCCCACCATCCATGGCTGCTTTGTTGATATAACAGAGCAGAGTAGTTTCAAGGGAGACCAAATAGGCCACAGAGCTGGAAATATTTACTCTCCTTCCAGAAGTCTGCCCACCTCTAGGCTAGCAGATCAATAGTAAGAGTAACACCTTGCCATGCATGAATTTTGAGTAGGAATAAAAGAAAAGGACTTTGTCAGTCGCCCCATTTGAGATGAGTGGTCTTGCATGAAGTTGATGGTTCAATGTGGAAGGATTTAAGGATGGCTTATCGGCTCCATCATTAATCTAGAATACCGTCTGCTCTATTACCTGCTACATCAGCACCTACTTAAAGCAACTCCAAACAGGCTGCTTGTTGGTATCATGGCAATAAGGGAGCAGGCCTTTGCAGAAATGCTTCCACTCGTAAGGTCTATGCTGACTAATTTACAAAACCGAGAATTAGGGGTTGACTATTGACAGACGTTTTTAATACAGACTTGATATTCTCTTGATACATTATTATACAGATCATCACTAGGTACTTTTTTTTTAAAACCTCAATAAAATCTCTTTTATGGTGCCATTTGAAGAAAGCCTATTTTAGGCTGCTGGAGCGTTAGGGAGCAATCATTTGCTGCACACACTTTTGTCCAATAAAAAATAGAATATGCACTTTTTTTTCCCAGGAAGGAGGTATGGGGGGAAAGAACCCATCTGCTTTGCTATAATACCCATTTTGTAAAACTCACCTGTGGCTCTGCAATAATAGGACTGTTCTGTGACTCTTCCTTTTTGCCCCTTCTCCTAAGAAGCATGCCTCATTTCTGTCTTTTCAGGCGTCATTTCCATGAAATTGGTTACAGCAATTAAACGTAAATGCTATCTTTATATTATCCGACCCCTTGTTTTTGCTGGACACCAAAGGAGCAGATATTCAATTAAGAGCTAGCATCTTAATCTTCTTGGGGGCTGACATTGCTAGGAAATCCTTCTGGCTTTAGGCAGGGTGCCAAGCCTTCTTGGGGACAGTCACACTCTTTTAATTAAACTGGAGTTGCGTTAAAATGACTAGCCCTAGTGGTTCGTCACTGAGAGCCTATCATATCATTTTGCAACACATACACACACACACAGCACAACCTTCTTAGTTTAAGCTTTTTTTCTCCAGTTTGTTTTTAAGTATTCACACACTACCTTATTTGGAAACAACTAAAAAAAATCTCAGAAATAAACATAGTTCTGAAAGAAGGCGCTGCTACACAAGGTGGACAGTGGGACTTGCAAGCCATACCTGCCAGTGTCCATGTGGAGTTTAGCGGGTCCGCTTACCTTTATGGAGGTGTTGCAGTCAAAGCGAAATGATTTGGTCTGCCCATTTTCCAGATACACTTTCAAAACATTTGGCATAAAAAGAAGTGAATTATCCTTAACAGTTTCCTGTTTAATGACAGCAACAAAAAAGAAGGTCCAATGAACATTCTGCTCTTTGCAGAAGCAGCATATTTCTGCAACGTATTCTAATCGCACTGTTAAAAAAAAAAAAAAAGGGAACTCTCTAAGGCTAAGTGTCCCTCCGGTGATATCTGAGTTCAGTTGTTCATAGCAAAACTCTTCTTTTCCAGCTACAAATAATTCAGTTGATGCAGATGAAAGAACTTTTTTTCAATCAGAAAATAAATCAGATGAATGTTTTTAAAAGTCAAGGTTTTCCATTGGAAAACCCAATGAAGGAAACAATTCCTTTGTAATTAAGCCCTCACGCTTAGGACAACAAGCCCAGACTTTAGCAGAGCAGCCGATCTTGAAAAGAACGGGGACCAGCAATGATGATGTTTGATGTGGTGCCTTTGGCGCCTGGCAGAGCTCATGCAAAGTGAGTAACAAGCAGTAACAAGCTTGAAGTATGAAGTTGTTTTAGGAAACAATTTTTTAAAAGTAGGCTCCATGCCCAATGTGGGGCTCCAACCCACGACCCCGAGAGATCAAGAGTTGCACGCTCTACCGACTGAGCCAGGAAGGTAGAACAATTTTTAACCTTTAGGGAATAATTTTTAACCCATTTAGAAATGTTCCTTAAACTCCAAGGGGACATTTAAGGAATGGGTTAGTGTGTTAAAGATTAAAACACTGAGTAACAAACATCGTAACTTAAATAATTCAAAAAGAGATGCTTGGAACATGACCAAAAATTAACAATAGAAACGTATTCCTTTGACTTTTCTCTTTAATTGAAAGTAGGGAGAGATGGCAGGGGAAGAAAGGAGGCATGTGGGATGAGTTCCGCCAATCTTGTCTCACATGTAGCTGGTCATGGGGTCACAGAAGCCAAGCGGAACTCACCAACCACGAAACCCTATGTCCCTGGTTTTACAGATGCAGAAACTGAAGACAAGATGTCCAGAGATTGGCTAATGTCCTACAGATAGTCCATGAGAATTCAATCTCTAAGTATTTCTGTAAGAGACTCTTTGCCTTTCACTTTCTGTTCCTTTCTCTGAGTTTCCTCTCTCTCCTTTCTCCTCCTGTGGACTTGACACATGACTTTCTTGCTACCCAGTTCAAGAAGGGGGTTTGGCTCCAAGTCCACACGAGCAGACACACGATGACTTGGTAGAGCAAGAGTAGGCTGGACATGAAGATGGTTCCAAAGGTTGAGGAGCAGACACGTGACTGAACGTCCCTGCCACACACAGGCCTGTGGGGAGGCAGCGGGGGCTGCAGGTGATGACTGACCCCCAGAGCTGTCCTCACACACCAGCTGCCTTGAATGAGCCCTCTTATATCCAGGACGAAGTAAAACTGCCATTACAGCTTCTAGAATCATATTCTCCCTAAAGATGTGTAAGCTGATTGCCCAGTCTCGTGCTCGGAAGCTGGAGAAAAGATGGGGTAAGTGTCAGATGACCTTCTGTGATACCGTGATTCCTCTATGACTGGAACCTTCCTGCTTTGTCTTGTGAAATGCTAATGGATGCTAACTGCATCCAGAGGGGCAGGGAGGCACTGTGGTGAGAACAGCGTGGGCTGAACGGGGGCAGAGGAGATGGGGTGGGAGACGCGATTGGGAGGACAAAGCCACAGCTGCTGAAATGCTCCCAGGGCAGCACGGCGACAGCCCGAGGCCCCTCCCACAAGCATCACGTAGTTTGACGGGTTGGCCAGCTGACCCCTAGACTCCAGGCAGACACAGGTCAGCAAGTTTTGACAAGGAGACTCTTGGATCAGGAGGGCCTTGCTCAGGATGTGCCGGCCTACATCTTCAAATTCAGATCCAGGACCAGCCTCAGGGAAGAATTTGTGACCCGTCGCGAGCATGTCACGGATGAGATTTTGTCCTTGTGAGTTTATTTAAACACCACCACCAGCAACAACACAGCCTCCACAACAAAGGCTGGTATTTCAGAGGTCCAAAAATGATTAGTGCCTTAGATGACCACTTTCTAAAAACTAAAAACATGAGGCTAGATTTTCTTGGGGGAAAAGATGAAAAATACAGCATCCTATTGACGTTTGCACTGTTCATTTTGAAGATGAATTATGTGCCTGAGCAATCATGACCTCTATCAAGACCTATTGATGGAGATCCAGGAAATATTTCTTCACTTCTGCTTGCATATATAACACTTTCCCAGCATCTTAACTTCTTTCCATTTTGAGTAGTGAAAAGAATAGAGACATTTGATTTTGAATAAGGAAAAACTTAGGGGAAACCTTTCTCAAAATATATAATGGAAGCACGCTCAGTTGCACAATGAGAAGAAGCAGGTGGAAGTTTCAAAGAGGCCTATTTTCCTCAATATGGGGCAATGCCAGGGATCTCAGATCAAATTAACTTCTTTGCAAAGTAGTGAGGTTTGTAACACTGGAAGCATTCAAAGACACACTGGATGACTACGTATTCTGGATACGATAGAGGGAACCCATCAGGCACAACATGGTGATCTCTCAAGCCCTTTACAATTCTGAGATTCAGCAGCCCTGTGAAATCCAACCACGAACTCTCAATTGACCATTCCAGAGGGGCGACTGGCTGTGCTTTGTGCAAAGCCCCTATTTCAGCCCACTCGGAGTCGCAAGCAGGCAACAGTCAACTCACCGACACTTGGCCATTGATGATGACCTCCTCGGAGAACCGCACTTTGACTGGATTGGACTTTAATCTTGCCTTTTTTGCAGCACTAATAAATGCTGACTTGGGAGACTAGAAAAAAGAAAACATTGGATATGATTATTGGGAACATAATACAAACCCCGGAACACTGGTTTTCTAGCTTTATCCTCTCGAATATGCAATATTTTTGCTAAAAAGTATGTTTGGTGCATGTCCAATTCGAGGACAAAACACAAATCACGGAGGCAATCAAAACCCTGTCATGCTCATAAAGTAGAAGGTTTGATTTAGTCAGCAGACCAGAACTGCAAATAGCGTGGTCCTTGTTCTTACTGAGCACATTCCCGAGGATCTTCTTATTTTCCTTTTTTTGAAAAAGGAAGAGAGGGGGAGAAAGAGAGCAGGGGCAGAGGAAGAGGGAGGCTCTTCAGCAGGCTCCACGCCCAGCGCAGAGCCCAACCCGGGGCTCGATCTCACAACGCTGAGATCCCGACCTGCGCCGAAATCAAGAGTCTGACGTTCAACCAACTCGGCCACCCAGGCGCCCCACCCAGGGATTTTTTAAAATGATGGCTGTGAAAGTACACAAGCCTTGCTTTGACTATAGAGCTTTGAGCGTGATGTGGAGGGTGAAGTGGTGGTCAAATCTCATGTTGGGTTCATGTCAAATTGACCACTCATGATTTCAGTGAGGTGGAGAAGAGTCACTAATAGCTCTAAAGTGATCGATAATCCCACTGTTATTCACATGAAGGGCTTAAGGGCACGTGAACAGGCAAACGCACACACTCGCAAAACACCCCCACTTTATGTGCCCAAAACTTGAATTTCAGCCTCTTGTTGGCAACCTGTCATCCTGGGGTCTTGCAGGAGAGGGCAGAGACCACCTTGGCTTACAACTGAATGTGGACTTCATATTCTGTCTCACTGTAAAGGCTCTTTGTACAGTTGACCCTTCAATGGCACAGGATCCACTTATATGTGGATTTTTTGCAGAAAGTACAGCACAATACCATAAATGTACTTTCCTTTTTAAAATTTATATTAATTTTGTTACTATTTCTTTAAGTAATCTCTACACCTAACATGGGGCTCAAACTCAAGACCCCAAGATCAGGAGTCAGATGCTCTACTGACTGAACCAGCTAGACACTCTAACATATTTTCCTTATGATTTTCTTAATAACATTCTTTTCCATAGCTGGCTTTATTCTAAGAATACAGTATATAATACATAGAACATACAAAATATGTGTTTATGTTCTCGGTAAGGCTTCTGGTCAGCCTATC
Organism: Callorhinus ursinus; assembly: GCF_003265705.2. NCBI lineage: Eukaryota > Metazoa > Chordata > Mammalia > Carnivora > Otariidae > Callorhinus > Callorhinus ursinus. The sequence continues at coordinate 34,785,555 of NW_027397078.1, forward strand.
AGTAGTTAAGTTTTTGGGGAGTCAAAAGTTACATGCAGGTTTTTGATTGCACAGGGGTTGGTGCTCCCCAAACCCATGTTGTTCAAGTGTCAATTGTACTGTCTCCTATTGGAAAGAGGAGCCGAGTGACTCAATTTTTCTTCCTCAGAAACTAAACGTGCAAGAGGAAAACTTGCTCAGAAGGGTACTATGATCCAGGGAGCTCTTGCTGCACAGTCCTGGTCAATTTACTCCATGTGAGAATCATCCTTGTTGCATAATTTTAATGAAGCCCGAGGAGAAGGGAACTTGCATCTAGGAGGTGTCTACTATGTTGCAGGCACCAATTTGTTTATTTTTAAAGAGGACTGCATTCTCTACTGAAACTAATATACAGGTAAATATTTAGTTTGAATCATGAAATTGCTATTTTATAGATTAAAATTGTCAAATACTGCAAATTGCACATTGTCCAACCTAATGGTTTTCATGGTATGTAGTCCTAAGAGGTTCAGACTGTTGTGGAAAGAATCCTAGTAACTGACTCTAGAACCAACACAGAGGCTCAACTTTCTGTGTATTGTATTAATCTCAAGGCACAAAAGCCACTTAGGGGGTCCCATACTTTGAATTTCAAGTAAAAATGAAAAAGGTTCCCATCTTTGTCAAATACAAGTATCCTTGAGATCAATCAAAACAATATGATGAAATGACAAATCCATACAATGGAATATTATTCAGCCATAAAATGGAATGAAGTTCTGGTTCGTGCTACAACATAGATGAACCTCAAAGACATTATGTTGAGTGAAAGAAACCAGACACAAAAGGTCACGTATTGTAGGATTTGATTCCATTTACATGAACTGTCCAGAACAGGCAAATCCATATAGACAGAAGGTAGATTAGTGGTTGCCCTGGGCTGGGGAGAATGGGGAGCGACTAACATCTGCGGGGTTAATTTCCTTTTGGGGTCATGAAAAGGTTCTGGAACTCGACAGCAGAGACAGTTGAACAAGATGGTGGATGCACTTAATGTCCCAGATTTGAATACTTTGAAATAGTGAAAATGGTAGCTTTATGTTATGTGCATCTTACTATAAGAAGACAAAATCACTCTTGAAAAAAACACGATAAAATATGTGTATGTCTATTTCCGGGTGGAGTTTTGCTTGAATACTGGAAAAAAATCCTGTTATCTCAAGTTCCCCTGCACACCCATCCCACCCTCTGCTCTGATCAGTGTCTTGCGGGGACTGGATGGATGAATGAATGGTTTGGCCGCCAGAGCTTTAATTGCCCTATTTATGCAAGATGTTCTCAGAGAACAGCTGCCCTCTTAGGACACAACAAAAGAAAGCAAAACCAAGAACTCAAAAGACTCTAAAGAACAACAACTTTGAACATGTTCAACATGACTTTTTAAAAGTCCTACTCCAGGGGCGCCTGGATGGCTCAGTCCTTAAGCGCCTGCCTTCGGCTCAGGTCATGACCCCGGGGTCCTGGGATCAAGCCCCGCATCGGGCTCCCTGCTCCGCGGGAAGCCTGCTTCTCCCTCTGCCTCTGCGGCTCCCCCTGCTTGTGCACTCTCTCTCTCTCTCTCTCTCTCTCTCTCTCAAATGAATAAATAAAATCTTTAAAAAAATAAAAGTCCTACTCCAGGGGCGCCTGGCCGGCTCAGTGGGTGGGGCATGAGCTTCTTGATCTTGGGGTTGAGTGTTCAGAGCCCCACGCTGAGTGTAGAGATTACTAAAAACACAAACTTAAAAAAACAAAAAGAGTCCTACTACAGAGCTTAAGTGATGGGACGGTGGTGTTCTCCTCCCTGTCTGTAATTCTAGGCTGAGTTTGGTGATGATTAACGAACGAATTGTGCAGTAGTGAGTTCCTTGCTTTTGATATGCCATTTTTCAGCTGAAGAGAAAACATTATTCTCTCTTAATGATTTTAAGCAGGCAATATTTACACTGGCGCAATGGGTTTTGCAAAAGGGAAGTGGCTGTCAGAAAGCTACCGGGGGTGGACGCCACTGATTAGACGAGGCGCCCGAGCGAGGCGGTGCCCCGAGGCTCCAGCGTTGTTTGTGAATGAAGGCTCTCACAAGGGCCCAACATGCCAGATACGGACGTTGGTTCCTCTGCGCACCCGAATCTTTTAATGTAATACTTCGCCACATTTTCTTAAAATGATCTATCTATGTCACTGCTTGCCTCAATAAAGAGCATTTCACAGGGACGCCTAGGTGGCTCAGTCGGTTAAGCATCTGCCTTCGCTTCAGGTCATGATCCCAGGGTCCTGGGATCGAGTCCCGCGTCGGGCTCCCTGCTCCGCGGGGGGGGGGTCTGCTTCTCCCTCTCCCCTATAGCCTCGTCCCCAGATTTATTTGCCCGGCCCTAATGACAAACCTGATAAATGAAGAGAACCAGCCAGGAACCTAGATAGCCAAGGTAGTTAAGTAAATACTATTCTACGTGTATTTTGAAGTCAACGGACTTGGGATACAAGGCCAAGATTTCAGGCCAGGGCATTTTTCTTGTTCTGGATTTGCGACTATTTTAGATAATTGACATAAGTTTTAAAAATTACTTTTGGTTAATAAAAACATAAGCTCCTTGAGTCTGAAGGTTACTGAAATAGAGTCAACAAAATAATGGCTTATCCCACTGGCTGGAGTTATTTGCGACGCGCGGGTTATGTAATCCCGCCATGACTGTGGTTTTCACTCGGATCTCCTTTTGCAGCTCAAAACACATACAATGTACACCACTCAGTAACCCGATGAGTTAATTCTTAGCAACCTGCAGGCCCGTAGGTGCTGATCACAAGCATTTCCTATCCTGTGGTGGAAATGACGAGTAATTACCATTTAAAATAATCAGATTCTCCTGCCGTTAATTAATTTAAGATTAGAAGGGCTCTAATCAGCCTCTGCACCTCTTTCCAAGTTTGCTGTTGCTAAGGTGGCCAGAGTAGATGTGTGCCATGCTCTTGGGGCTTTCAGATGCTGAGAAGTCACTAGAAAACATCGTTCGGAAAAAATTACATAAATAAGGTAAAATTTCTGAAACTAAAGCATAAGGTCTTAAATTTGCAATTCCTGTATGTCTACAGTACTATATACATAGTAGGCATGGAGTAAATATTTGGTGAGGTCTAAGTAGCCCACAGTTATCACTGGGTAACTTAGTGTGGAGTTCCCCCAAGGTAGACCCTGAGACAAGACTCCACAAACAGGTAGCTGAATGGGAGGCACTCCCAGGAAGCACGCATAGGTGGGCAGGAGGAAGGGAGACGGGGTGAAAGAGTAAGCCAATGAAGCCTTCCGTAAGTCATTCACCATTGTGAGCAACTGAAGCTTAAAGCGGTTGGGGACATCTTGGAACGAGGCAGCCCACAGGCCTCAGAGTTAGAATGTCAGAGGAGACAGAGAGCTAGGGTATATATTCACCAGCTCCTGTCAATCAGTGATGGAGGGGCTGCTCGTTCAGGAATGTTATTTCCTCAGCACTTGTGGCCTGCTGCATGAGCATCCTCTTGCAGCCTGAAAAAACCCACGGGCGAACAATCACTGGTGACCTCGGCTGGGTATCGGGCTGGCACGCTCAGCACGACGCAGGGCAGGAGGATCTGGTCTGGGTTCTGATCCCGTCTAATACTCGGGGGCTCCCATGAGGAGATATGTAGCCTCCCTCACGTGTGTGGAACCTAGTGGAAGTTGGGCAGGAAGGGAGAAGCAGGCAAGCAGGTCCCTCAGCTCTTGCGCCTAGAAAAAAGCTGAGTGAATGTGAAGCGTGGACCACAGAATGGAGAGTGACTTAGCCCAAGTCTCACTAAGCTGGGACTGGGTGAGGGGAGGTAACCGAGACTCTTTCAGTAGTCTCTGTCTTTAGACTAGGAAGTTCTGGAAGTTCTAGATTTGGGAACTGTGGGCGGCAGAGTCAAAGGAGAGGAGGAAGGGGTTAGCCAAGAAGCTCTGTAATAAAAAACAGTAACAGTGCAAGGAAAGAAGACGGTATAAAAGATGGAATAAAACTCATAAGAAATCCAGGGACGCCTGGGTGGCTCCGTCAGTTAAGTGTCTGCCTTCGGCCCGGGTCATGATCCCGGGGTCCTGGGATCGAGCCCCGCATCGGGCTCCTTGCTCGGCGGGGAGCCTGCTTCTCCCTCTCTCTCCCTCTGCTTGTGCTGTCAAATAAATAAAATCTTTAAAAAAAAATTCGTAAGAAATCCAGAAATTCCTTTTCTAGAATGCCATTGTAATGGAATGGGGAAACTACTAACTAGATACAGATGAAGACTTCTACGCAAAGATGTTGCGTACAGAAGTAAAAACCACTGAAGTCGGTAAGAGGGTGCTGGTTAAGTAAACCCTGGTTCGATAGAAGGCTTCCCAGCCATGTATGCGATGCTTACAAAGAATTCTCGATGGCATGAAACCATGCTTATGATAGACTCAGTGAGAGGAGCAGAATAAACTGCATGTCCAAGATCTCCACTACTGACAAGGCATCTGTCAAATGACTGAAGGAAATAGGCCGATTGTTTACACGGCTTGTCTCTGAGGAAAAGATGTGCTGACGCATTTTTTTTTTTTTTCCTTGTGTGTGTGTTTCCTTCTATACTTCCACAATTTTTCTCTAAGAACTAAAGTAAACATGGCGGAGGGGGAGAGCCATCCATAATACTTCGAAAACAAGGCAGCAGCCTGTTAAAAATGGCTTCTCAAAAGCCTCAGGAGTTTCCACAGCTGGGCTCACTGTGGGTGCCCCGGGACCGTGTGGAGTAAGGTGAGAAGAGGGGCGAACATCGGCTCTCTGTCTGGACTGGACCCTATTAGGCAGAAGAAATACAACGTCACAAATGCTGGCCGGCAAGTTACAGGATAAATGAAAAGGCTAATTTTTACCAACTGCAATAAAAGTAGAAATTTACACACGTTCTTTTGGCCTCGTGAGTCATCTGTTTCGGGAAGCCAATCCCGGCTGCTGAGAGAAATGTTCAGCAAGTAAATGGGACCCAGGGAAGTTTCGTATTTTAAAAAGCAACGGGCCGGTAGGAAAATCCAAACACAAAAATGTAAGGAACACCGTGTAGCCTCTTCTCCCATCTTCTCCCCTCTCTGGGTCTAATCTGTCTATTTAAGTCACTTTGGGGTTTCAATCCCTTCATTTCCATTCCCATACTGCAGAGGAAAAAGCCGCTTTGGGCTGGATCAGTGAGGGGAGACTCTAGGTGGGACAGTGGTTCCCAAGTGGAAGGAATCCCCACCCCCGACCCCAGGCACCTGGCAATGCCTGGAGACATTTTTGGTTGTCACAATATGGGGAGAGGGTACCACTAGCATCTAATGGGTAGAGGCCAGAGATACCACTAAATATCCCATAGTGCATGGAACGACACCACAGAATGTAGAGTTCTCCAGGCCGAATGTCAGCAGTGGTCCCCAGTGAGAAACTCTGAGATAGCATTTGGAGCTTGTGCTGAGGCTTGGAAGGGGAGAACGGTTTGGCTGGGCTGAGGAGGTGGGGTGGGGTATGGGGCAGGCATTTCAGGAAGTAGGGCTGGTCAAGGAAAGTCAAAGATGAGGATTCCATCCACAATGACCAGGCAGGGAGAGACTGCTGCGAGGGGCAGAGGTGCAGCCGTTGGCCAGATGATCTATTACAGGAAGTTCCATGACTCACTGATAATAATGAGTATCCAAATGAATAACCAGTCACGCACACTCCAATGGCAAAAAACGGCAAGCAAAGCCGCAAGACACAACCCTTAACTTAAATGCCAAACTCCTTGTTCTTTCTCCAAGTTTACTGCATGGGGTAAAACATCACCTCACATTGCAAACGTTGCAAAAAAAATCTGGCATGGAATACGATGGTTCTGATCTCGCATGTCTAAGAGGTTACAAAGTGGGAAGAGAGAATTCAGGAAACACAAGGTGAACTTGAAGTTCCATTAGGAATTTGTAGTTGGCCAACCACTCGGTTATTGTAGACACTTCCATTGGCTTCACCCAACCTGTTTGTCCACTGTCAAGAAATGAGGAAGTGTGGATAGAACGGAAGTGAGGGTGAGTGACAGTTTGGTTAACAGAAACAATGTAGCTGTACTTTCTCTGGAAGGAGTCACGGAGTCATGAGATGCAGAGCAGGCGAGCCCTTGGACGTGAGGCAGTGTGACCCTCTCAGGCAGGTGCAGAAATCTGAGCAGGTGTGGGAGTCCCCCGTTCTATTGCTGGGAACTAGATCTCAAACCTCGGTTCTCTTACATCCTGCTGTCTCCTTGGTTTTCAAATCCAGACATGCGTGTGCAGTTGTGGCACAGAGAGGGACCAAAAGGAACAGTGAATGGGAAACTAAGCTTTTATTATAAATAGTTACATCCTGGATGGCATGATTTAGTGTCTTGGTTAATTCTATTTGTTATCTTATCGGAATCTTGAATACATATTTTTTCCTGCCTGAAATGCTTAGGCCACAGTGCTTAGGAGGAAAGTGCCAGGACAGGGGAGAGGAAGAGTTTGGTCAGGAGATGGACACTGACCATTAGCAGAGCCTCCAGCTCCACGGGCAAGAAACCAGAAGCGTAAACAGGTGGGATCTCTGCCAATCCCTGCAAAGGCCACAAAGTACCGATGGTAAATGTTTGGCGGGGGCGGGGGGGGGGATCTGGAGGAATTTCTTGCTATCTTTGAGTTCAACTGCCGATGTATGGAATTTACAAGCAACAGCAAATCTACAGAAATAGAAAGTCAATTAGTAGTTGCCCAGAACTGAGGGTAGGCAGGGTATTCACTGTAGATGGGAATGAGGGTTCTCATGGGGCTGAAGGAAGTGTTCTCGAACTGGACCGTGGTGACGTCTGCAAACTTTGGTAAATTTTATATAGATCATTGAATTGTACGCTTAAATCAAATTCTGACAGCCGTATTTCCTCTAATAGCCATGTTTAAAGGGGGGAATCTCCCTGAACTGTCTACCAATTAGAAGGGGATACGAAAAAGAATTATGCTAGAACATCCTACAATCAAACATTCCCATTCCATTTGTGATTCTTAAGCTGGAAACCATAAGAGAGTCTTGAGTCTTGTGTGATTTCCAGATGTGAGTCCCACAGACTGAATAGCTGGTTTCAAGATATATAGAAAATGCGTTATTTTCCTTTCTCTCCTATGAATGGTTTTGCTACCATGGTGTATAAAATACAAATAATGAAGATTTCTGAACTCATATTGTGAGTGCATGCTGTTTTTCTCTGCTGTTATTCATCATCACGGTTTCCCCAGCCTGGGAGGAGGAGGAGGCTAGAATCCTGGGATCATACAGTGGCACTTTTACTCACAGGACACTTACAGGGTAAGGCTGAATGACAGTGAGGAGTATCGATTCTTTGCAGCTTCTGAAAGAGAAGAAAAACAAACATATTTATGAAATGCACAGAGGCCGGACTCTACATGACAGCGTTCTTTTGAAATGCAATGTATGATGTGTTGGCGAACGTTTCCGGGGCTCTCAGGCAGAGTAAATAAAAAAGCTCAAAAATGGGCTTTCAGACCTCAGAGAAAACCAAAATCAAGTGTTCACCCAGTGTAACAAACAGCCTGATTGAAAGCTTCCCATGCGGTTTATGTTGGGCGCTATTATCTGTGACGCCGAACAGCAGGCCTTTGAAATCAACACTTGCCCAGGGAAAGGACTGTTCGAAAAGCCTCGACTCCATCAGTCTCCGTACTTTCCGCCACCCTCCACACTGATTCTCCCCCTTTGGATTTTAATTTTCTAGAAAGGGAACTGATTTTCTAAAAATTCGTAACATCCTTATCTGCTCAGGGTCAGCAGCATGAAAGAGAACTGTCAGTGCGGGTTTCTTGTGCACAGACAGCACCCCGCAAACACCACTGCCCCACGCCGGGGAGCTCACGGGGTCCACAGTAACAACGCCCAGGACGCTGGGGCGCTAAGTAGTTCAGATGGGCACTCGCTGGGAAATAGTGTTCACGACAGGTGTCCCCCGAGGCAATATCATGGTTTATTTAATGTCCCCCAAATAACCCAATCCTGACAAATAACTCAACCCCTCAAGGAAAATCATGCTGTGGGTATAATACTTTTCCTTCCTTCCCTTTCCATCCTGAGTAGAAGAAAGGTCAGTTGCCACTCTGTTGAGGAGACGCTGACTTTTCCTACTTTAGGTTTTAATGAATGACCTGCTTTTGCGATTTACTGTCCAAATGAATAAAGTAAAGGGAGTCCGTTGCAAGGCCACTTCCTGGAAGAAGCCACGGCAGATCGTATTTCTAGCAATCTTTGCACTGGGGCTAGGTGCCCTCCCGTCAGGCTCAGTCGGACCAGGTTGGGCCACTGGCCGCGGCAACGCTGGGTGTGGACCGGGAGGTGGGGAGCGTGGCGGGGGAGGACAGAAATCAACAGAGCAGAGAGGGGAGGAATAGAACGCAAGAAACTCCAAAAGTACCAGAACGTCTCGGATGATGGTAATTTTGGGTGGTGGGGGGGGGGAGCAGCGCGTGGTTGATAGCAGCCCGTGTGCTCCCATGCGTTCCCAGTTGCCAACGGTGGGCAGAAAGCTCCAGTAAGAAGTACGCAGCCAGTATTCCCATTAGATGGAGGAACGGAGCAACAGTATAACCAAGGCAGAGTGAAGTGGATACAAGGAGTAATCATGCATTGCTGCTGGGTGTGTGGACAGGTGCAGCCCTTCAGCGGAGCATTGTGGCATCACTAGGCAAAGCTCAGTGTCACATGCACTATGACCTCAGCTTTCCACTCTGGTTCAGATCACAGAGAAATTCTGCCGCTGGCCTTTAAGGGCTGTATGGGGGTGAAGTGCTAGAGAGCAGCTGGGCATCCAGCTATAGGGCAGTGGACATGGATGTGCGTGGATGCACAGCATGGAAGGACGTGCCGGGAAGAGGCAGGAGCCTAGCTGTGCCTGGTAACCCTGGGGATGGTGCTTCAAATGCAAGGTAAGAAACCAGACAGGGTACAGAACAGAAGACCGTTCGCAAAAGTGCAAAAGCGCAAAAGCACACGCGCATACTAAAGGGCACACTAAACGTGTTCCAAAGGATTTCTCTCAGGGGAGAGAGGGGCGGGCGTGAATATAAATAAGCAACCTCAGAGAAGAGGGGCCTTCCATGGGTCTATGATGATTGTTTATACCCTGAATGGATGAGTTTGATGAATTCCACTCTCTGCACGTATGGTTTAATAAAAAACTCACGATCTGGAAGAGGATGAAGAAATGGGGGGTAGATGTATGTTAGCCATCTTATGAACTGCTGAAGGGGAGGTGGCTCTTGGAGACCTCTGAAGTAATCCCTCATTTGCTCACCAAGACAATGGAGAACCAGCCTCCCAACTCTTTGGGGCCGATCCACTGCACCAAACTACCACTCATTTGGTGGACCTAACACCATCCCCCAGCCCCCACTGTTGCCACACAGATGTCTGCATGAGAGAAACAAACACTCAGAAAGCAACACAAGTACCGCTTCTCAGCTCTCACTCGAGCTCCCCTTGTTTGAGGGAAACAAGGAATGCCCAGCAGATGAGAGACGGGATAGAGCCCCGTTCACTGAAGCCTTTGTGCGCATGGCATCCATGGTAGTGGGCGTGCTCTGCCCAAGGCCCGCCCCCAGGGCCCTCGGGAGCAGGCACTGGGCCCAGGGATCCGTGCTCAGGGCAGAGCTGATTGGACCCAGGGGTTGGAGTGAGCCAATTGGATTTCCTCTCTGCAGGATCAGAACCAAGAAACACAAGTGTTGGGAGCTGAGGGCCAGTCGTGGCTGAGCAAGAGTAAAGGTGACAGAGGCCGGTACTCCCCTGCGCCGTCCTGCCTCCCGTCATCCTGTTAGAAAGAAAAGAAGTGATGGAAAAAATCTCAATAGAACTATTATCAGCTCTGGGAATGGGCTTTTATTTCTGTTTCCTTTCATCTACAAGTACTTAATTACCCTTGCCAGACATGAAGCATGAACTCCATAGTGCTTTGGGTCTGTTAGGATTCCTCACTCAGTCCGAGGATGGGTAAAACAGCAACAACAACAAGGAAGCCCTGTGTGTTCATAAGTTACAGGAGGCCAAGCCAGCTGAGGCGGATCCAGCTGGGGCCTCACGCCAATAGATCCCAATCAGCTTTGCACGCCAAAGCAAGGTGCTGCAGGACTTTCAAGGAGGTACTGAAAACCAGAGTTTGGGACCTTTAACCCTTTATGCGCCTCGGAGCTGGACTCGTTACTTAATTAAAAACAACAACAACAAAAGGCAACCGGGAGAGGTTGGTAGAAGCAACGTATGCCCAAAGAACAGAGGCTACATTTGCAAAATTCCTACCCTCCCACTGAGGCAGGCCTAAAGTGTGCAATTCCTGGGGCCAATATGTGGAAGATGCAGTAGAAATGGTACCTTGGGGTCATTGAATAAAGGCATCTTGCTCAGCTGAGCCGCTCTAGGGGTGAGAGAGCCTTGGTGGAAAGATGGAGAAGCCAGCCATCCTCTGGGTTCTCTCTGACTCAAGGGAGCTGTAGTTGGAGCCACCCAACGGAGAAATCTTCCAGGAGCCCACAAACATGCCCACAAGGGAAAGAGTCAACTTTCTTTTCCTTTTTTTAAAGATTTTATTTATTTGAGAGAAAGGGAGTAAGCACGAGCAGGGGGGGAGGGGCAGAGGGAGCGGGAGAAGGAGTCTCCCTGCTCATGGGGCTCGATCCCAGGACCCTGGGATCATGACCTGAGCCGAAGGCAGCTGCTCAACCAACCGAGCCACCCAGGCGCCCAAGAGTCAACTTGCATTATCCTCCAAAGGTAGAGGAAACGCCAATGCCAGATTGCATCGGTGCCTATCAAGTGAGAACTCTCCTGCTCCTTACCTCACTGTCCCGGTCCCATTTCTATGTGGAAGGAGCCAAAGCTAGAGAAGAAGGTTGGGGAATGCCCCTTAGCCCACTGCAGGCTTCCCAGGCACGGAACAGGGGCAAGGAAGGCGTTTTGTGGAGTTGGGAGTTTCGATTCTTACACAACAATTGAATGTTTAAACTACAGATTACAAGCTGTTGTGATTACAAGTGTACAACTGCCTGGAGAATTTCCCTAAACCTGCTTTGGATCTCTTAGAATTCCTAACTCTAAGATCCTGGCGGGGGGGGGGGGGAGGTTGGTTGGATCTAAGCCATTTTAAAATCGCTTCAACAGAAAGATTAGAATGGAGAATGGAAGATGCCACATTCCAGTAAGCAGATAACTTCCTTTTATGAAGGTCTGAAACAGCTAGGGAGGTTAAAAAATACATTTAGGGGCGTGTGTAGAGAAGTATTATTTCATAATAAATTCCAAGTGACTCTTCTACTTTTGAAGAATAGCTTCAAAGTGCAGTACCAATAGTTTTGAAATAGTTGAGTTTGTTAAAAGCATCATTTAAGTCCCTGAATCACAGTGCTAATCTGCAGAGGAAAATAGAGTTTGACCTCCCCTAAACTGCTCCTATCAAATTTGCCTTTGATTCTTCAACAAAAGTCTCTTAACTCTTTTTGATGGGATCCCTTGAAACATGTTTGGGACATCCGGCACCAGCGGTTGCAGGTCACGCTTTGGCAACACATCCCATTTGTAAATTTCCCTGGCTGTGAATTTGTTGCAGCAAGCAAAGTGATGTGAGGAAGAGCTAGGATTCTAATGAGGCTTTCAGTGTTAAAATCTCTTCCAACAATGCAGCTAAAGCCGGTGTGGTCTTTTTCTAAGAGCAGCATGGCTTGGCATCTTTCCTAAACTGCCTCTCTCACTTCATATTTACACGAATTTACTGTCGCAATATGTGATCATATTGGCATGCACTACTGTATATTTCCTTCTGCACCAACTAAATAGATCCCTTGATCAACTCAGAAATTGATACAGATGTAACAGAGTTCTGAAGAGCCCTGAGATTTCCTCAGAGATTGGGAAAACGAAACAAAACCAAGCCCAAATAATTAAAATATACAGGAAGATATTTTATGTCAAAATTCAAGAATCCTGCTTAAAAAAAAAAAAAGTCCAAACAAGTTAACTATAAGGTTTTAAACTTCAAAAATGAAGTAAGGAATCAATCTATGAAGGCTGAAAGGTCCAGCTATGGGAAGGCAAAATAAAGAGGTAATTTAGGGTTACATATGAAAGGATTTGGTAAACTGCAACATGACATTCTAACATGACGCGAGAGACTGATGTGCAGTATTTTTATTTGAAAAGAAAGGTGGTAAGGCACAGAGAAAGGGCATTGGAACTCTCACTTCTAAGGTAAATGCACACACACATCAGATCCTTTCTTCTTCTTGTACTTCAGAGTTCTTGGGCGAGATTAGCATTCTTTTCTGCAAGCTACTGCGTGCACCTCAGCCCTTATACTCTCGGCTGGTGGACAGCCGCTGATGAAGGAAATCAGAAATGATTATAACAGCATTTCTCCAGCGACTCTTTGCTCAGAAGAGACTTTCTGCAGTCCTAGGCTTCCTTTGTATGTTTTTCTTTCTATCTGAACCAGGAGATGGGAAAAGAACATTAAGATTTTTATGATCTGAGAACCGGCCATAACATTGTCAGCCTAGTCAATTGCAGGCAAAGCCGGAGGAAATAATGCTGCCCTTCGCTTTTAGAAAAGTTGCCACAGGACTACTTAGATTGGTGGTTTAATGCTTCATCTAGTTGACCTTTCCAACACTCTGCAGAGAGACACTAATTATCCAGTGTATCAATTCCTAACATGTACTGAAGCCATTAGCTGGAAGAGAATGGAAACAGCTAGCAAATGACTAAGCATTCAAACCAGATCAACACATTAAGGCTAAGTGTGATCTGTCATGGACATTAGGAAACATTAACGCTCTACACATTGTTGCTGAGCCGTGTCTTTACTTTGATAACTGCAAGGAATGGGATTATTTGTCATTTCTCAGTTATGTTCAGGGGATGCTGACAAAGAAAATGCACATAATGAGGCCACCATAGTCATCAGGGCAGCTAAGACAGAAGAGATGGATCAAAGAGTTCACTTGTCTAGGAGCACCGGCCTGGCTGCTACTGATTCTACAGTGTCTCTCCCAGTACCATTTTAACCCTTGAAAGAGGGGTTATATTGCCAAGCAAAAAAACCCCAACAGTTTGGTAGCCAGTGGGAAAAATGGAGAGAATTTAAGAAAAGATCCTTAATAAGCAATAGGTTGACGACGTCACCCTGAAAACCTGGATGACTGAACTGTTCATCTTTTCCCATCCGAGCTACAGAGGCCCCCCCCAAGATGGACCTCAATGAACCACACCTTCTGGTATCTAGACCTTGTGTAGTCTCCTCCCCTTGAATCCGGGCAAGTTCTGTGACTTACTTTTGATAAATAGAAATGGTGTGGAAGGGACACTGCATGACTCCCAGGCCTCGGTTAGAAGAACCCTAGGAAGCCTTGCAGAGACCCACTCCGCAGGTATCTTGGAACGCTCACTGAGAAGCCACCTACCAGGTAGGAAAGCCAACAACCCTGCGTCCACCATGTTGTGAGGAAGCTGGCCATGTGGAGAAGCCCTGTGGAGAGAGGGGGACTTGCCTGGCCAGCTGTACCTCTGTCGGCTGCCCAGGTCCGGGCAACAACGCAGGAATGAGCTGCTGGGGTGAGCCCCCTGGGATGTGCAGCCCAAACAAGCCTGCATGTGGCTACAGCTCTAGCTGGCTCTGAACAGCAGTGACATGAGAGATACCAGCGAGAACCAGGTGGACGAGTCCGGTCAACCCGCAGAGCGTGACAGAGAAGAAATTATTTTATTATTTATTTTATGTATGTATTAGTTATTAATTAATTAATTATTTTATTAAGCCCTTACATTTGTTGGGCAGCAATAGAAAACTGGAACACCATCTGTCCATAAGGACTTTGAAAACTATGTTTTTAGGGGCACCTGGGTGGCTCAGCCGGTTAGGCGTCCGACTCCTGGTTTCGGCTCAGGTCATGGTCTCGGGGGTTATGAGATGGAGCCCCGTGTTGGCCTCTGCGCTCCGCGCGGAGTCTGCTTGGGATTCTCTCTCCCTCTGCCCCCCTGCCCCCGAACACACATGCGCTTTCTCACTCTCTCTCAATAAATAAAAATCTTAAAAAAGAAAAAAAAAAACCTGTTTTTAAAAAACAGCCATCAAAGGGGTGAAATGATTTTGAAATTGAACATGTCTCCCTTATCGAAGAAAAGACAGGGTCTAATTTAATGGCTCCCCAGAATACCGTGACCTGGACTCACATTGAAATACAAAATGTCCATCCTACAAACAGAGGTGGAAGCAGGGACAAGGGTGCTCTAACGAACTCAGGAGAGAAAAAAAAGTTCCTACCAGAGTCTGGGACGAAAAGCGCTTCACTACAAAGAAGAATTCTGAGGGCACAATTGGCAGCATATTGTTGGGTAGATATTTGAACTTTGCAGAGCAAGGATTAAAGTACGTTGTAATTTTAGGTTTAGAGTTAAATGCTTATATACAACCAAGGACTATAAATACAAACCTAGGGAGAAACCACAATTCTTTGCAAAATCTAATTCACATTTTAATGAATGTAGTTAAGGCTTAGGCTGGGCTTTTCTTCGTGAAGAATATTAGGTCATTAGGTTAAAATCACATAAATGACGCAGTGATTATCAAAATTAACATTTAAATGAAATCAGCTCATTTCAAGCACTTTATTTTATTGTACTTTTTAAACCTTTGCGGTGAAATTTCAGGTTAGGTGCTCAGAATGTGGAAACTGCTGTCAAGAGAATTTTATTTGCATGTGATGTTTGTTTTTGGTCTGACCTAAATTTTTTGCCTATTTAATTTATTTTCAGCTGAATGAATGTTGTCTTTCGCCTTTGAACTACTTACCTTTAACTAATGGATGAAACCGGTACTTAGATTTAAGACTCAATAAAGGACAGCTGGAGCTCTTGGGATAAAAATTAAATTGTTTTATACACACGTATGATACTAAGTAGCTCTCACCTCATTCACTCCTTTGGTGAGTATTTGCTGAGTATCTAGTAGTGCCAGGCATTTGAGATACATCGATGGTTCTCGACAGGGAACGATTCCGCCCCACAGAGGGCATTTGGCAATGACTGGAGACATTTATGGTTGTCACAACAACGGGGATGCTACTGGCATCTAGTAGGTAGAGGACAGGGCCACTGCCAACTGTCCTACAGTGCACTGCACAGCCCCCTAAAACAAAGAATTTTCAGCCAAAAGTGTCAGTAGCGCCCAGACTGAGAGACCCTGGGCTATATCAGACATACCCCTCAGCAATAATCACTATCCTGACTTCGTTTTTCTGTTCTTTTCTTTCTTTATTCCTTTCTATTTTTCAAAGAGAAAGAGAGAGAGGGTGGAGCAGGGAGGGGCAGAGGGAGAGGGAGAGAGAGAATCTTAAAACAGGTTCCATGCCCAGCACAGAGCCCAATGGGGGACTCGATCTCATGACCCCGAGAACACAACCTGAGCCGAAACCAAGAGTCCAGCGCTTGAGGGACTGCGCCACGCGGGTACCCCATTCATTATCCTGACTTCTAACACCACAGAACAGTTTACCAATTGATGGACATTTGGGTGGTTTTCAAATTGGAGCTGTAAAATGGTATTGCTATTATTGCTATTATTATTCTTGTAGATGTCTTTTGGTGAATAAACGTACACACTTCTGTTTGGCATGTACCTAGGAGTGGGGCTGATAGGTCGCTGGGTATGCACGTGTTCAGGTGAAGACGGCGTTTTATTTGTGCCATTCCTTTGTGGTCCTGTGACATGGCTAGCTCTTTAATATGACGAACTCTACCAGCCTTCCTTGACCTTATTCTTGTACTCTTTTTGGTGTCTGCCTGAGCTCCAAGAATGTCCTAAAGTTACTTATACATAGTTAAAGCTCTGTCGTCTTGGAGAGGGGTGCAAAAAGGTATGAGTGTACAACATTCAACTCATCCAACTAAATACTACAAACTGTATCAAAATTATTGGGAATCCCACAGGTTTTAAACGGTGCTCCATGCAACCCTTCTGAGACAGGGACACAGGCCAGTAGGAAGAGTCCTGGGCATGCTGTGTGTTTTCTTCTTTTTGTTTTTAATTAATCTTTCTAAGAGTTTTTATTCATTTGAGAGGGAGTGTGCACAGGCAGGGGGAGGGGCAAAGGGAGAGGGAGAAGCAGACTCCCCGATGAATGGGGAGCATGATGCGGGGCTCGATCCCAGAACCCAGAGATCATGACCTGAGTCGAGGGCACTTGCTTAACCGACCGAGCCACCCAGGTGCCCCTGCTGTGCATTTTCAACCAGAAACTCTCCAGGGCTTTACCCACTGGACTGTGGGTTAGGTGTCTGTTGAAGAAAGGATTCTACTGCTGAAAACAAATAAGAAAACCAATGGACAAAAAGATTGCTATCGGTTCATCAAATTCCAGTAGGCCTTAGTGTGCAATTCTAAATCTCATTCTGAATTTCCATGAAGCTGTCCAGCATCCTCTTCTAGCTTTAACTTCCAGTCCTCAATGAAAAGTAAAGTTAAAAAAAAAAAATAAAAAAAAAAGTAAAGTTTTGGGGCCCCTGGGTGGCTCAGTCGTTAAGCGTCTGCCTTCGGCTCAGGTCTTGATCCCAGGGTCCTGGGATCGAGCCCCGCATCGGGCTCCCTGCTCCGCGGGAAGCCCGCTTCTCCCTCTCCCACTCCCCCTGCTTGTGTTCCCTCTCTCGCTGTGTCTCTCTCTGTCAAATAAGTAAATAAAATCTTAAAAAAATAAAATAAAATAAAATAAATTAAAAAAATACAGTTTTATTGGATTAGGTTGCTTTTCTACTCTTTACATTTTAAGAACGACAATAATATTGTTTGTATTTCGCATGGCAAATGTAGAACATTGTAGTAATAATCACAGTGCTCTAAGAGACAGGAAAAACTATTATCCCGTTTTTACTGATAAGAAAACGAGGCTCAGAAAGGTTACAGTGGCATTTACGTTCCTGACCGGAGACTTTGGGCTTGGCCATGACTTGCTGCGGTAAGAGGTAAAGAAGTAACAGCATGCCAGATCAGAGCCCACACTTTTGGAGGCCTTGTGTGTTCCTGCTTGTCCACTCCTGCTCCGTATGAGCAGGTACAGACCGTACCCCAGCCAGCCCCTTGGCCCAAGGAGGATGAGACACCCGTGCAGTGGACCTGCCCCTCGTCTGCAGCTTTCGGGCAAGCCCGGCCAAGATCAGCAGAACCACCCCAACCAGTTTTCAGATGCATGAGAAAAAAATGCTTATTTCTAGACACAAAAGGACAAATATCGTAAGATTCCACTTACAAAATATCTGGACTAGGCAGATTCATAGAGCCAGAAGGTAGATTCAAGGTTACGGGGGGGCGGGCGGGGGAGGAGGACTAGGAGGAAGGTGGGATGGAGACGTTTTGGTGAATGGCTACGGAGTTTCTGTTTGGGGTGACGAACAACTATTTGGAAATAGGCAGCCGTGATGGTCGTACAACACTCTGAGTGTAATTAATGTCTCTGCGTTGTACACGCACAAGTGGTGAAAATGGCAAATGTAATGCTATGTGATATTACTGCGGTCATAAAAAAGAAAATGTTTGTTGTCACAAGCCACTGAGACCTTGTGGTTATTTGTTGTGAAGCAATACGGCCCCTAACCCAACAGGAGGGCAGATCTTCTATAAAGATGGAACACTGAATATGAGTACGAGGAGAAGAGGGGGAAAATGTCAGAGTCAACATCTGGTCTGCTGCATAACATCTCTCCATGGTAAAAATAAATTAGGTAGCGGGCCAAGGAAGGGACTGATGGTTGGGGCCATTAAAAGAGACCATTTGGAAGTGGCTCGTGCCATCTCAGGGTCATTCCCACGGAGGCCCTGCTGTCGTGGAGCATACGAAACAACGAGAAAAATTCAGGGAGCTGGAAACATTAAAAAATTGGCAGCTAATACAAATATGGAGCCTGAAAGACCGGGAGAGACCAGAAGGAGACAGGTAGTGTCATCTGCCAAGCTGAAGCTGTTAGGAAGAATAGTTCGCAACCCGAGTTGATTCTTTAAAAAAAATAAAAAATAAAAAATCACGTTGTTATGCAATTCAAATCAATTTGCCTTGACAGTCGCTTTCCCTTTCTCTCTCAGTTCAGAGGAATTTTATGTGTGATTCTGCCCTCTTTCAGGGCTTACGGCACCTTCTGTTCACCAGTCCTGCAGTGCGCTCACAATACAGGGCCTTAATATATTTTTAAACGATAAACTTAAACAGAAGGCTAGAGACTGTAATGGAATACATGGCACAATGGCAAATGGGAGGTGGCAGTTGAAGCCTTTTTTATACATAGGCTGAGGGGCGAGCATTGTTCAAGAAATGAGGTGTTGTTGGCCAAAAGTCTCAGCAGCAAGTGATGTGCCCACAAAACGGAAATAATAACAGTAATAATAATAACAGGCCTGTTCAGGGGATTGTTGGGAGGAGTATCTTGGCAGAAAGGTATTATGTAAATTCCCGTTTTTTTTTCCTTTCATTATTTTTCCTTGAAGACTGCCAAAAAAAAAAAAAAAGAGATCCTAGTGGGTGGATGAGAACAGGGATTGAGGGAGGAAAGGGAGAAAAAATAATTCGGGGAAGCAAGTGACAGAGAGAAGTGCTTCTTGGCCATTGTGTTTGCTTTAATAAACTACATCTACTTAGCCACGTGGCCATGGAGGACGCGGAGTGTCTGCGAGATCCCATCCCCCTACCCGGCTCTTGCCCAGGAAATATCTAGATTTTACGACCATTTTGCTAAAAGAATCCTCTCCATCTTGTTGACACAGCTCTTGCCTTCACCTCCAACATTGTGTTCTGTGTTTTAGCATGCACCAAGAGTATCTTCTGCAGGTGACCATAAATGCCCGGTCCCAAGGGCAGACACTGATTCTCCGTGCTCTAGGACAGGTGCATGCAAAGGCCAGTAAGTACAATTCTTGTTTTAAACAGAACATTTCGGAAGGCAGGGCTGAATTCAGTCAGCGTGTCGCCATTTGTAGCGAGAGAAATTAAACTCCGATCTTGGACTCCATGGATGTATTCAACGTCATCAGGTGAGATGATAATGAGACGCTTAGGGCTTTCAGACAACCAACACATGGATTGGGCTTTAAGTTCATTCACTTCATCAGCATATTTGGAAAAAAAAACAACGCAGCTTTTTTTTTTTTAATCAAGAAGTGGAATGGCCTCCTGTCTCCTTTCTCTCTGGTCTATTTGGAAGCAATTTGAACCATCTTCCTGAGCTATTATGTTGATCATATCACTTCCTTCGCAAAACACTATCATGATTTCCAACTGCATCTTATCTCTAGTAGGATTCTGAATCTCTTCCTCCCAGTAGAGGACATCCCTAGTAGCTCACCACTTATCTTTACTTACATTTCAACTTTTAAAAAAAACCACTGGAATTCATTGAACAAACATTTGACAAGCCTCTACTATGCATCAAAGACTCTTCTAGGCTACATGGATACATCAGTGAACAAAACACAAAATCATCCCTGCTCGCCCGCGGTTGCCATTCTATGGAATCATCAGGGACTTGGGCATTGAGCAGGGGATGCCCTAGCCGGCTGGCAGTGGGCCTGAGCGAGCCCCTTAAACCTCTGGCCATTTGTGTTCCCATCCCAAAGATGCAGAAACTGGACGGTATCTCCAATTACATGGGTTTCTCCCAGAGACCCAGTGCGGCTTACTCTTTCAGTCCCTACATTAACCAGTCTGCTTGGTTCAATGTTATTTACCCAAAACTGCCCGAAATGTTTTCTCTGACAACAAATGGTACCCCATCCTCTTTCTCCAGACCACTCTCCAAGAATCACTCCCTTCGAGTCTTCCCAGATTACCCCATCTGCCTTCAAACCTACTGGTGTCCATGGCAACCTTTCAACATTCAGAGACAGCTCCGCAGGGGCAGGTGGGAGGAAAGGCTGACTCTCCTTAACGAAAAGAGGGAACACATTGGGAAAAGAGAGAAACGGGTTGCTTGGCTACCTGGAGTCACATGGCTCAGATCGGTTTTATGAGAAGGCTACTGCACACAAGGTTCCAGTGTGGACAGGAATGAGAGATGGTCAAGATCTATGTGGGCCCAACTGGCAACACTCTGAGACGAAGTACCGGTACAAGTGAGCATTTATTTCATGTCTGCTGCATGCTGGGGACAGTGTAAAGCACTTCGTACCCAGCATTTCTCATGTACTCCCTTCAGGTAAATTAGGAACTAAGTGTTATTATTTCCCATTTAGAGACGAAGGTACAGAGGCTCTGAAGACAAAAATACTTTGAACCCAGGTGCCAGAAGTGTAAAAACAAAACAAAACAAAACACAAAAAACCTCACTTACCAAAGCTGATCCACTCGTGCTGTCCTGCTGCAGGAAGGTCCTTGCTACAAACTCAGTCACAGGCTCACCCCTGGGGCAGAATCTGGGTCGCGAGTGACACGATTAAGTAGGGATAAGGTATGAGAGAGGTCCTGCACACGACCCTGACCCAGATGTCTTTGTTGTTGTCATTTCAACCACTATTGTGTTTATTATCATTAATGCCTGTCTCAAGAGCCCAGAGGGAGAGCATTCTAGAAGATGCAGAGGAGAGTGTAGTCCAGTGACAGAGTTGCTCATTTCAGTGCAACATAAAGAATCGTTCTTCCCTGACCAGGCACGCTGCACAGTCTTCGAGCTTCTGTCTCAGCTCACCATCCCTGAGGTTCTGAGGCTCAATCACTCCTGCAGGAGACGACGAGATGCTCTAGAATGCCTCCTAGGATGGGACCTAGTCTCCTGGGTGTGACAAACGCTTTCTCAGGCCTTGCCCAGTCACATAACACTGCGTCCTGCCTGTGGCATGTGTCCCAGCCGGTATGGCCCATGTAGGAGATGACAGAGAACACTGCAAAGCAGCCGAGTTCAAGACATCACAGCTCCGTCGGCGTCCGTTCATTATTCGTCACTGACTCCACCAGGCCTGGCTCAGGCTGCTTGACCCTCATCATCTCAAACCTTTAAAATAACTCTGCAAGGTGTTTTTCATTATTTCTGCCTCCCACGTCAGAAAACAGGCTCTCTTCAGAGGCTAACTAAGCATCTTGTCCAAGGCCACACTGCTCGTTCGAGGGGGAGCCAGGCATCCCACCCAGGCTAGGCACCCCAATATTCTTTCCCTCTTTCCATGGTAGTCATTATCGGCATTCAGAGTGCCCACACCCCAAAGTTTTACCCATGCCAGCTGCCTAATAAAGATACGTGTTGCATTTATCTTACAGGCCCCAAAGCATGTTCTCATATTGTTTCTTTATATTTCCACAGGGCTGGTGACAATTAAGTATCAAGTTCTCCATTTGGTAGTTGACTACACTGTGGTGCAGAGAGGTTCAGGATCTGCTGGATCTGTGCACTTCACCCAGCAGGGCGGGGTCTGGCAGCTATAAAGCAGAGCTACTGCAGATGTCTTGGAAACAGAACGGAGAAAGAACTAAACTTGTGGGAGCTAGGGGGACACTCAGTGGAGAACCACCCAGAAGGCAGCTTTTGAGCTGGATCTTGATGGATGGGGAAGAGCTTGACAAAAGTAGTTTCCAGGAACACCGAAGATGAAAACAGTTTTTCTTCTTTTTTAGAGAGAGCATGAGCAGGGCGTGGAGGGGCAGAGGGAGGATTTTAAGCAACCTCCATGCTCAGCTCAGAGCCCGATTCGGGGCTCGATCTCACGACCCTGAGATCATGACCTGAGCCAAAATCAAGAGTCAAGACGCTTAACAAACTGAGCCACCCACACGTCCTGGTGAAAAGAGTTCCATAGGCAGGAATGCTTTGGGGCTGGTTAGGGAATAGTGCATTTCTAAGCGTAACTAGGACACAAGATGGGTGAGTGGCTCTTGAGGGAGAAAAAGCTGGAAAGAAAGACTGGGGAGAGGTGAGGAAGACCCAGTTGATGGAAGAAATCCTGATGAGAACCACCCTTCAGTAGCGGAGTCATTACTGAATGAGAAATAACTGGAAGAAATTATCCTGTGCATCAGAAAGCAAATGGACAATCAGCTTTATTTTTCTAAAGGTTCACTCAGCCCACAGAGAAGGTAAATGTCAAGGGCATGGGGAGGTGGTGACTCAGGGATGAAGCTCTTGCCATCTTCCAGGTGAGGGGAAATGATGACTTAAACTAAAGAGGCAGAAAAGGCGACAAGGAAGGGAGATATAAGGAAGATTTAGAGGAAACCTGTGTCCGGAGGCCTCACAATTGAATGGTGTCCAAGAATGAAAAGGTGAAAGGCACTGATGAAGTTCATGAAAGGGGAACTGTGGATAAGGCTGTTCCGGGGCCAGAAGTAGCTGGGGCTCGCAGGTGTTCCTAGAGGTTAACGATCATAGCCACTAACTCCCAGTCTACATGCACTGGAGCTGGAACCACTTGGAGCTCTAAGGGGGTTGAACTTGCGCTTGAATATTAACAAGGCAATGGTAGTCTCTGAACTCTTGTTCCAGCGGGTAACTTTCATGTGCATGTCAGTTAACGGGGCACATGTAAAGGAGAGAAATACTATTTTTAATGTTGGCAAGGAAGAGGTGACGCCAATGAAGAAGCTGTAATTCTAAGACGGCGCGTACAGAGAGTACTTGGAAACAGCTGCAAGGCAGACTGTACCTTCCCGCTAGGAGAAGAAGTCAGGTTAAGGAAGCATACGTACAAAGTTCAAACAGCTATCTGGAAACAACACCCCAGATCTCAGAAAACCTAGTAGGGCCCTAATCCCCTCTAAAAGTTGACAGATTTTCAGTCAACCATGATAATATTTCACTGATGGAAAGAAGTTGTGGGATTTACACTACAGTTTTGAAGGGCGCCTGCCATGTCTGAATTTAGCTTCAACCTAAGAAAACTATTTATAAATTAATCTATGGCAAGGCAGAGAGAAACCTTGTTTTCCTGTCTATTGGGAAATAACGGCTTTGAACATGAACTTGGACTGCACTAACCTTGCAACTGAATTCTGAGACCTTTCTGCTTTGTATTAATAGGGCTTATGGTTTACATTTGGGCTGATGATATGAAAAAAAGTGTTTCACTCTCAAAAGCTATCTAATTACTACATGAAGAATCACATGAAGATTACTTTTTTCTTTTTTCCTTTTAAAGATTTTATTTATTTGTCAGAGAGAAAGGGCACAAGGAGGGGGACGGGCAGGCAGAGGGAGAAGCAGGCTCCTTGCCGAGCAAGGAGCCCGATGCAGGACCTCGATCCCAGGACCCCGGGATCATGACCTGAGCCAAAGGCAGACGCTTAACCGACTGAGCCACCCAGGCATCCCTGAAGATTACTTTTCAAAAGCAGATACCCACTGGGGTTAAAAACAAACAGTAAACAAACCTGAGTAGTGAAACAGCTTCCTTCCTATAAAACCTAAGGACGTGGCTTACATCATTTTCCCATATATCCCCAATATAGTAAGAGATTAGAATTTCAGCAGAAAAACTGCCCTTTTCCACTTTCAAGGCCATTAAGAACAGAGGGTGTGGTTGGTAATTTCCACTTGTAATCATCCTGGATTTTTCACTCCTGCCACCAAATGGAAACATGTCCATACCCAGAGACAACTCAAAAGGATACAAGTCAAAATGTATGTAATGAACTTAAAAATATGATTTTTATATTTTAAAATTTTTATATTTAAAAATTTTATTTTTGTCTCTTACACTATTTTTTCTCTTGAGTTTCAGTAATGTCCAAGGAGGATCAATATTCAGCTTCATAAAATAGAAAAAAAGGCCCTATAGGGTGGTGAGGAGATACGAAAAGGCGAATATAAAAACTGAGTTAAAGAGCGAGTTTTCAAAATTACCCGTTGCTTAATACAAAATAACATGCATAGAAAAACAGTTTGAAATACAATCCAACAAGATCTGAGTGACTCATAACACGTTGGAAACAATGGTAAGGGATTAGCAGGAAATATAAAATAGGTAACAAACTATTGCTATGTGATTATTATTTTCAGAAGATGGTAAAGTCTTATTTTTCATATTTGATGAACAGTACCAACATTAAAAATACCAGGAGACCCGATTATACAAACACATATTAAGAGTTCTTTTAAAAAAAAAATGTATCTTCTTCGCCCAAATGAGACATTAATAGCTCCTTTGAAACTCATGTAATGTATCATATAAATAGGTCTTTAAACATATTGCCCCATAAAACTCTTGGGGGGGGGGAAGTCTGAACAGAACAGGTGAAGTCGTTCATTTGCATAGTCAATAAGTTACTCTTCACATGCTCTGCTCTTATTCACGTGCAGTTTCTCCATGTAGAGGAACGGCTATTCATTTAAAGAAGGGGGAAACAAAAGTCCTCCATATAGACCCCCAGAAAATAATTATGTCTGCGTGGTAGTCTGAGCTTGAATTTGAAACGTGGCTAGCAGGGTCATCCTTCAGCTTCCAACTTATAACCTGGGCTGGGTCTGCCGCTTAAGAAGATGTGGGTGGAGATACCATGGGGCTTAAAATTCCATTCCACCCGAGGGGGGACAGTGAAGCCACCAAGGGAAACCGCTTACTGCCCTCCCAGCTGCCTAGATGGGAAGATGAGCCAGATGTGGGCAGTCTCTCGTTATGTTTGGAGCCCTCAGAGCTACTCCTGGCCGGTCTATGGCTAAGCACAATTCTAGAATCTCCTGATTTCCAATCAGGACCAGAGACATGTTAGTGAGTGGGTCTCCCATGGCTGTCAGAGACAAATGTTATGGTGACAAGGACCCCACAACTATTTTGAATCCTATACTGTATGTCACCAAAGATGCTCTCTGCATAGTGTATGTGGGTACATATATAATTCACAACCGAAAGATTTTAATCAATGGTCTGAAATGTTTTTTCTTCCAAAAGATGAAGCTCAAAATTAGCTCATGCTTACGCATAATGTAAATTATAACACAAACTCTGTCAAGTCTAAAGACAAGGCCGCACAATTACGGGCATATCTGCCTAAACCAGATCACTCTGGGCATTTCTCTGTGGCCCGATGACACAATCGCTCCAAATGTCGGCAGAGAAAAGATTTATTGTTCGTGATCTTAAGTCAAAGGCGCTCATTCAACTGAGAGTTGAACCCATGTGATGATTCCTATGGAAGTCCACGTTGTTTATCTGAAAACTATGATGAGTTGGTCTCCAATGCAGGCGTTGTTGACGTAAGAGCACAGAACTCTGAGCAACTTCAACTTACTCACTCACCTAAATGACTTCTGCCAGCTCCCGTTGGCCTAGCTCATTGCCCGGCACCATCATTCACCCACAGCTGAAGCTAGAAATTTGGGAGTTCCCTCCATTCTTTCTTGTCTCCCAATCTCCGCATCAAATATGCCACCAAGTCCTACCAACCAATTCTTCCTCTGTGACACAGCTTTTATGACTCTCGAGGACTCCTCTGGGCCAGGTCTCTAGCTGTTATTTCTTACCTGGACTTTTTCAAGACCTTCTAATGGCTTCTCCGTTTCCACTCGTGTCTCCCATGTTCCATTCGCCACGCAGTGCAGCCAGAGTGAAATTGTAAAAATGCAAGCTAGATTATTTTACTCCACTGCTGAAAACCCTCCAGCGGTATCCCTCGCTCGCGTAGAATAAAATCCAGACTTTTTTTCACAGTCTAGATCAAAGGTCAGCATACTTTTTCTGTAAAGGGCCAGACAGTAAATATTTTAGGTTTTGTGGGCCACGTGGCCTCTTGCCACCACCCTCGTCTGCAGTCTTAGCACAAAAGTAGCCACAGACAATATGTGAATGCGTGGTCATGGCTATGTTCCAAAAACACTTGATTTACAAAAACAAGCAAAGGGCCAGATTTGGCTCTTGGGCCACAGTGAACTAACCCCTACTCTAGAAGGCCCTCCAATACTCAGTTCCTGTCTCTCTCTCTCTAACCCTTTCATACCACGTTTCCTTTTGCGGGCCACGGACAGCCACGCTGTCCTGTTTTTCTTCCCCAAAAGTAAGCTTTTTTCCTCCCTCCACTCTTCCTGGTTGGCTTTTCCCAGCCTCTCAGGAACAACTTCAATGTCACCTCCTCATTCAGGATTTCCCTGAGTCGCCTACTCCTATACCATCATTCTCCCTTTTAGTGACGCGTTCTTTTTTTTTTTTAAAGATTTTATTTATTTATTTGAGAGAGAGAGAGAATGAGAGAGAGAGAGAGGGAGAGAGAGAGAGAGAGAGAGAGAGAGAGAGAGAGAGAGAGAGAGAGCGCA